>NC_135666.1:34188966-34408051 GCF_964188315.1 Podarcis muralis
GAGTCAGCCAAGCTCCTTTCAGCAGATCAGAATGATTTGATGTTTGTGCTGCAAAAGTACCTCTCGTGCGGGCGGGGGCGGGGAGTGAAGGTGCATCAACCTTTCTGATTTAGGGAAAAAATCTTTTTAGGAAAGGACCAAGCAACATCTTTTGTGCAGGATACACTGATTATATATTGTGAGCCAGAAAGTTGTGGCTCTTTTGCGTGGTTTAGTTGCATGTAATTGACATTAGCTGCTTATGATTTCCATGAACATGGTGGATGCCAACATCAATGGGCACATGTTTAGAACTCCTTGGAGAAGAATATTTTTTCTTCTGATATTCTTATCCTCAGTGTTTGATAAAGCACTGGCTATTTAAGAACGGGGGGGGGGGGGGGGGAGAACCACCATTGGAATCCCGAGAATTACACTATTAAAAGTTTTGCTCTTTATGTGCCTCCTTTTTCTACTACTTTATGGGTTTGTTTTTTGGCATAAGATTTCCCCTTTTTACCTCTTCATAGGCTGACAGCCACATATGCAGTGCTGGATTTACGTATAAGCTAAACAAGCTATAGCTTAGGGCCCCACTCTCTTGGGGGCCCCAAAAAAAACTAAAGAAAAAAAAACCCTGGATGTACATGTCTAAAATATAAGATTAAAAAATGAATAAAATAAACCTACATACAGCAACAGTGTTTTGTATTGTGTAGGCCCCTTTGATGTAAGTAATGGGCCCCGCCTGCTAGCCTGCTCCCTAAAAATATCACTGGTTTGCTCATCTATATATATAGGGTGCCTACATTCTGCTATTTATAATTAGTAGTAGTTTGCATCATATATTTACACCTATTATTATATCATGTTATAGCAAGTTTCTAGAGACTGGATTATGAGTCTTTGTAAATTGTGTTTCTAGAGGAACTTTTGTTATTGCCAAATGCCAATGTGTTTGCATTATTAAGTTTGTTATGAATAAAAAATCATTTTAAGTTAGAGCTTAATAATTACTTCTCTGTTAATATACTTCTTAATTGTATTTCAGTTCAACAATTACTTTGATAAAATACATATTTTGTTATGTGCAAATGGCTTTAGATACCTATTAGATCCATAAATTACCATCTAGTATATATTCAACACAAAGAACAGCGACAATTTGTTGTTGACAAAGGACAGCTGGACATATAAAGGGCCCCATTACCTTCATAGCTTAGGGCCTCATCAAACCTAAATCCGGCCCTGAACACATGACAAGCCATCCACTAAGGCTGACTTAAGTTCTGACATATATGTCTTTGCCTCTTCGGTCGTGTGGAAACAAAACACAAAGAGGAGAAGCTGAACTTTTGGCTCTATAACAAAATGATGCATGCGATTGTGCAGCAATTTCATTCCTGTGAAATTTACCTAGCTATCCTGCTAAGCAGGTAGGTCCACAGTATGCCTGGATAGGAGGCAGAAGTTTCCTCCCCCTTCCAGTAATCACTACATAGTAAGACTTAAAAAGCAAGGCTAGCCAGAGGAAAAATCAACAGTGTCCTGCAGTGTCATATTAAAAAAGCACACAAGCCGCCATGTTTTCTGGCAGCTACAGTAGATCCCCTATGACGATAGGTCTTGTCATATTGGAGAATGCTGCCTAACTGCCTAGATTAGATTTTCTTTTGGAATGAGGGGAGAGTTAATGGACTTGCCAAATGTTTTTAGTGTTTCATATTCTCGTGGTTCATGTGTTTGCATACAGAACACACCTGCTTTCTAATTAACATAGAGTGTTTACTATATTGCTGTCTCATTATTAAATCTGCACAAGGCAAAAAAAAGAAGGGGAAAAAAGAGAAATTTACCTAGCTATCCTAGGCATATTTATGTCGATCTAAGTTCTATGAAATCAGCGCAACTTGCTTCAGAATTAGGAGGTTTGGAAAGACCATTTCAGACAAATGTCTTCACAGTAAGAAATTGTTAATTGCTGCCATCCGGGGACCCGTGCCCTGGTTCTTTTGTGGTGGGTCCTGGATTTCAGTAGCAGACAACATTAGTGGAGCAGCAGCAGTAGCAGCGGTGCTCATCTGACTGCCCAGCAGCTGAGTCCCCACCCTGAAAGGACAGCCGGCTTCTGTGCTAGATTGCATCACCTTTCCTAGTGTTATGTACTGAGCTGAATCCTAGAACAATAGGATCCAGAACGCAGCAGTCTGATTGGTCTGCAGGAGCCACCCAGTCCAGCTCCAGGTGGAAGTGAATCAGCGACCTGATTGGCCTGCAGGAGCAGCCAATCAGGCTTCTGAATGAAGTGAATCCGCAACCTGATTGGCCTACAGGAGCAACCAGGAATTAGCCAATCACGTGGGGTCCAGTGTGTAAATAATGTGTATATAGCTAGACATTTGGGGGAAAGTTCATTCATTGCTACTATGAGCTGAATAAAGAGCATGAAATTCACGCTCGACTCCGAGTATATTTCACCTAGAATCATGGACTTCTGCCAACAAGGCCTGGGAATGGCAGGTTCTTTGATGACACTTGGATCTTAATGGCACACAGAGTTCTTAAAGGCAGGAACACTTTGGAAGAGGGATGGATTTCGTTTCTACTTGCTTGCCACTAAAGAGCAACAGGGTTGGGGTGGGGGGTGAGTTGGAGGCAGTGTATTTTCTCTGGAAGCAAACGGCAAAGTGTGAGCCTCTAAAAGCTTTTGTACCTACGGAGACACATGGATTCAGTAAAGAAGGCATAAATCACCAGATGACATGGCAAATCTGTGGCTTCCAGAATGACTTCTCATTCTCACTGTGGATGATACCTGCAGATTCCTTCCCAAACCTGCAACCCTGTATCTGTGAGTTCAGAATCTTTAAGAGGAAACCTGCCCAGCCATTTCCTTTGTTAGGGCATTGACCTCAGCTGACTAGTTAAGTACTTCCATGTACTTTAAAAAGAAGTCACCCTGTCACCAGTGAGGCAAATGGGGCAAGCTCCCTCACCTGGTTGAACATGAGATCACTGTGTATGGAAGAAGAAGAAGAAGAAGAAGAAGAAGAAGAAGAAGAAGAAGAAGAAGAGGAGGAGGCGGCTGAGTTTGGCTGATGCTGGAAGTTGGAGACACAGAGGCTCATATTTGCTCTTGACTAAAGCTGGAAACCCCATGAGGAAGCAAGGCCATCTGTCCTATGCTCAGTTTGTATACATGTGCAAATGAAACCATATACAGTGGTACCTCGGGTTACAGACACTTCAGGTTACTTCAGGTTTCAGAGTCCGCTAACCCAGAAATACTACCTTGGGTTAAGAACTTTGCTTCAGTATGAGAACAGAAATCACGTGGCAGCGGCACGGCAGCAGTGGGAGACCCCATTAGCTAAAGTGGTACCTCAGGTTAAGAACAGTTTCAGGTTAAGAACGGACCTCCATAGTCTCCAATGACCTTCATTCCAAGGAAACCTAACCCTGGCTAAGCACTGGAACCCCTGGAGTCTCTTGCCACTCGGAGACTGGGGTGTGTGTGTGTGTGTGTGTGTGTGTGTGTGTGTGTGTGTGAAACACTAGCTTTCACCCCACACTTCCAGAGCACAAGAATGCTGCTGAGAGTGTAGAGGAGAATAACTCATCTTCCTTTCAAAACATATTACATGGGCCTATTTTTTCTGCAAGAGTTGCAGGTGGGGGGAGGCAAACTTATGCAGGCTGTAGGTAAAAATCCAGTAGCTTTCACATGGGATAGATGTAAATTAATTGTTATTTAAGCCATTCAGCCTTTTTGAATAAATCCACACACACACACACTTCTGGGACAGGTAGTTTAATTTCTATCATCTGGGGCTTTCCTATGGTCTAGCTTTGTTACACATGCCAGTGATTGAGCTACGCTGGATGTATTTGGAAAAGCTCGAAACGACTATATTCATTCAGGAAATTCTGAATGAAGTAAATCCATATGTGCCTTAAGAGTCTTAGACTTCAGAGTGGGACGGCATATTCTGGCTTGTAACATTGTCATGAATAATTCTGCCTGTTTGAAGTGTTGCTGAAATATGAACAATGTTGATGCCTTAAATTTTAGTGTAGTTGTATTTCAAAACTTAAGTGTTGGCGCTCATTTTCCCTTGGATATACATTACCTATAGTGTTCCATTATCATTTAGATGGTGCAATGTTGGTTCAGGCTGGTGGACATATGGAAGAGGGCTTTTTCAATGGGGGCCCCCACATTTTGGAGCCCACATTTAGGATTCAACCATCTCCATCATTGAACTGAAAACATATTTGTTTACCTTTTCAAAATTTTAGTTGTAAGGATTTTAGTTGTGCTGTCATTATATTGCTGTTTTATCTTGCTATCACTGGCTTTATAGTGCTGACCACTGTTTTAATGTTACCTCTGGCTGCCTCTGTTCAATTTTGTTGTGATAGTTTCCTTTTAGTTTTAATGATGGTGTGTTTATAGTGACATCAATCTGTTGAATTTATATTTGTTTAATATATTGGGTTTTTGTATAAACCAATTTATATATAAACCAATATATAAATTTGTTTAATTTATATATTACTGCAAGTTGCCCTGGAAAACTGCCCCCCCAAAAGAGGGAATATAAATTTAATAAAAATAAAATAAATTCTAAGGGACAGAGAAGACTAGTAATCATCAAGCTATTACTGGTGGCCTCCCGTCTCTGATCCAATTGGCCTAGGCCCACTTTTGCTCTGCTCCAATAAGTGCTGAGCAGCTGTCCTTCTTAATTACCTTTGAGTAATGTTACAGGGCTTTGGAGAATCATGGGAAATCACAATGGTAGCCACTGGAAGAATACAGCTAGCACTATCACCCTTGTCCTTATCGATGCTAGGATATCTGTGCTATCCATGGCAGTTTCTTGAAAATGGTTCCCTGCCCTACCACAGCTCTTAATAGTCATCTCAGCAATTCTGCTATTGCAGAACCTTAAAAGTGCATCTATTTAATGCATCTTTAAGCTTTATTCATCACTTACTGTAATGGTTGTATCCAATTGCCATTCAACCTCCTTAGCATATTCTCCTTTATATGCCTGCCAGCTAAGATTTCGTTTCATGTATGTGACGGAATGAGCTTGAGTCCGCAAAAGAGGTTTGTTTTTGAGGTACCAAATGTCTTTTTGGTTGTTTCTGCTGCTCCCATGAGTGAAATGTTAATCCCTGAGGAAGATGATGCCCATGGAGACCACCCCCCTTATTTGTACAACTACCCCCCCATCTGACCATCTAGATGACACAGCTGCCACCTGTGTTAGCTGGCAGTGGGAGCAAAGAGAGGAGACCATTTGCTCTGGACATCGGTAGGGTCCTCTCACAGTCATACCCCACAAATTTGACCTGCCTTCCCTGCCTGCTCACAGGTGCTAAATTGCAGACCCTTTTCTGATTCATGTTGGCAGCGACTTTGAAATGCCTCTTATTTTAGGAATATGAACCATAGTTGCCTCCCTCCAATACACTAAAAAAAAAGAGAAAGGTGTTTGCTACAGCTTGAGTTCATTATAACAGAGCTTTCCTGTAAGCACATGCCATTTCATTGAAGCTTTTGTTCTGGCTTTTGCAAAAGCAAATTCTTTTCTTAGAAGTAAGGCCACTCTGAGCGTATGCTGCATCTATTACCCCGGGCCTGGTGTCTAACGGGCCTGTTAGCTAGGGCCAGCTCTGGCCTATGTAATGCTGTTTGTAATGAGAAATCTAAACAGGGAATGGCAGTGAGGCATGACAGGAATGTGTTTCCATTGGAGAAGTTGGTGTAGAGAAAAAGTATAAGCAAAGCCATGTCCAGAAGGCCTTTTCAGCTGGCCAAGTCGGAAGACTAATGTTATTGTACATTGGCTGTCACCCTGCCAGCCCTCCCTCACTGATTTGTTTTCTCTTAAACTCTCTCTCTCTCTTCTTTCCCTCCCCCACCCCCTCTGCTAACTGTTTGCTCAGGTGGACAGTGACACCATTTGGAATGAGCTGCATTCGTCCGGTGCTGCACGCATGGCTGTTGGCTGTGTCATCGAATTGGCTTCCAAAGTGGTCTCAGGAGAGCTGAAGGTGAGGTCTGGGTTGCATTGTGTGTGGGAAAAGTGGGGCGGGGGGAGAGCTGAAAGTGATGTTGTTGTTCTGGGGTTGAAGGAAGGGGAGCGGAGACCGGAGAATGGGGAAGATGGCGGGTCACTAAGGTGTGGTAATCTAAATAGCCTCGCTTGGCAATCAGCAGATCGTTTTATTACTCGAAGCCTTCCAATTCACTAGAGAGAGTTTTGCTTGCCAGCGTACTACAGTATTATTGCAGTCTCTCTCTCTTTTTTGTTTTCCCCGCCCCGGAGTCAATTGCACAACCGTTGTCCGAGTTAGAAATGACTCAGAGGATGTACAGATCTGGCACGCCATTCTGAAATTCCCTTTTGAAATGAATTTTAAATAAATTATTATCGGGTTGAAAGCATGGCCTCAAAAATGCCACCCAAGGCGAAGAAAAGTAAATAATGGACCTGTGGGCTTTGAAGAAAGAAGGAAACTGTTGATTGGAAGGGTAATGGTGCAGGCTATGCCTTTCCATCAAACAATCGCAAATTCAAAGCACTTCCCCAACCCAAACTCGGTTTTTGAGCTTCCTTTCTACACGATCTGAAAAGAATGAGATACAAAACCCAAATTATCCCCAGTCTAAACAATTTATAAAACCTGCATGCTCAACAGACGTTGACATTTTGTTTGATGTTATAACAACCCGGTTTTAAAGGTAGGCCCTGTACAGCCCAAATGGTTAGATACCCCAATAAACTTTCTTGGACGTGACATGCCATCAATACAATTGATGTTAGGTAAAATAGCAATGGATTTCACCCAGTGACCAAAGTCTACTGTTACGGTTCAGATCTGACGGCAAATGGAATTAAATGAAAAGTATGTAACTTTCTTTCACATGCTTACAGTTTCATGGTGATTTGGGGCTTTTTTGTTTTTCCTCCATTGGGGCAAATGCAGTGTGGGGTTGGGTGAATTGGAAGTGAAGGAGAGGGGGAAATGGGTGAGTGCTTTGAGAGACCTCCCAGGAGACAGGGGGCTTTCTGATACCTGCCCATCTATGCCAAACAGCTTGGGGGGGGGTAAGGATAGGAGATTGAAAGAATTAGAAACTGCGGGAACTGAAATGGACAGGTTCTTTCGTTCCTAGCCAGGGCTACCATAGCCTTGGGACACCATCCCGCAAAACCTGAACTGTAATGAACAGCTTACTTAAATCCCAGTGATTTCAGTAGGATTTAAGCATGGTTCCATTAGCAGGTTATATTTACATGCTTACTGAGGAAGTCACTACACCTCAGATTCAATCACCTATCTGTAAAATGTGAAGAACAATGAAGACACTAAAGTACAGAGATCAAAAGCACCTTATTTATATGGTGTACAGGGATTTATATTGTAACCCATCTGAACATTTGCAAAATGGTGGCCTCTTGAGGACATATGCATGGCGATGCTCTGGCTGTGCAGAAGGCTAATCATCTGAAGCCACCAGCTAAAAGGAATAGGCATCATCACTGCGACCTCTATTCTCCAGTTTTCCCAGTTGTTGCAGATACATGGTAACTATTCCTTCACTGGGTACAGGTCCATGAAAGTTTAACTATGGATACGTGGAATAATGTTCTACAGAGGCTCTGAATATGTCCTACTTTCTACACTTTTCAAGCCAACCATGCTGCAAGTTTCCCAAAGAAGCCACGGCCAATACATGTTTGCTTTATGTATCATTTATTTATTTATTTATTTAGATAGCTTTCTTCCTGCTGTTCAGTTTAAATTTTTCAATGAATCCCTCAAAGCTGAAAATAAGCATAAAATCCAAATAAAATATCAAAACAGTAAATAGCTTGGGTTCTCTCTGAGAGAGTCATACTCTGAGTAAACCCGGATGAAATCGATGGACATTGACTATGAGTTTGACACTGAAACAACTCATTAAAAACCAGCATAGAATACGAAACATTGCGATAAAGCATAAAAGCAGTAGTAAACATTAAAATCATTACTTAGTTTAAAGCAGGGGCAAATAATTCAGTTTTGTACAGGTGTTGAAAGCTTAACATGAGAACAGCCTTCCATTATGTAGGTGCCACCACTGAGAAGGCCCTGTTGCTGATAGACTGTCTACCCTGCAAAGAAAGGCACCCCCACAGTTGCCTTTGTGGAAGTTCGCAACATGAATCGCAGATTCATACGGGTACAACCAGTCCCTTACATATTCATGCCCAAAGCCATAAAAAACACATACCAGCATATTAATTTTTGTCTGGAAACACACAAGAACCTCACGGAGCCATTTTAATGCAGGTGAACACGGCTTCATGTGGCTAGTTCCAGTCAATGACCTAGCTGCCAGATTTTAAAGCAATTTACAGGAAACGCCTTGTATTAACTGACTTGGTCTATGTACAGGCTTGGGCTATGCACATAACTTCCCCCAAAGAAGCCTAGACACTGAAGTGTGTTAAGGGTGCTGGGAAATGTAGCTCCATGAAGGGAAAACTATAGTTTCCAGGATTCTTTGAGGGAAGTCATGTGCTTTAAATGAAAGATGTGTATGCAGATGTACATGCTCAAAAATAATAATTCAGACTTCCATTTTTTTCCTGCTTAGAAAGTATAATTGGGATGATGAATATATCAGAATTTAAAAGCTGAGCTAGATAAGAATAATCAGACATGTTTTATGTGCAGTTGACACAACCAGGATTTGCTGCAGGACCTTTATTGCTTATCTCCCAGGATTTATGGGGTTTTTCACATCGTGGATTTACTCTTCACTGTTTATCTCTGTGTAATGAAGAGCTTTAAAAACAAAGTTGTCAATCAATCTATTTTTTCAATGGCCACTGAAGTAGCTGCAGTAAAGCAACAAATACTTACATGGGTTGGGGGGGGGGGCCTCGCAGTTTCCCCTCACCCATATTTATATGCAGTTTATTTTAAGAAGAAGATTTAAAAGATTTCCAAATGGAATGTTTGTCTGGAACTGAATCCTGCAGATCAAGGTCACGCACACAGTGTTACAGCAGAATACCAACTGCATTACAATTTGAGAACACAGTGTCGTTAAAATACTATGGGACTCGGGGACTATAAATCACTCTTTTATTTGCCTTCAGAGGCACCAGGGAAGGTCAGCAGAGGATAGCCACAGGATGACACACTTTTATCCCAAATTAACATATTCATTTAGAATAACTATCACCCTGGTCCTGTCTGGTCCTGTCCTCACAGTCACTAATACAGATCCATCAGCTTACACCTAATGTCCTCCTTCAGACATCCATCTCGTTGCCACTCCTAATACCTTGGGTGTATGAAAAACACACACCAGGAATCAAATGGGGATTAGCTTATGCGGTGAACAAGCACGCCCAGTGCAGATTTTTTATGAAGCCTGTTCAAATGTTCTTGCCTCTCATTTCCTCTGTTGTTCTCCTTGCTCCATTCACCAGCTATCATCTCCTCTTGTAACCTTGCAGTATTCATGCTTTGGGCTTATGCTATGCCTACAACCAGAACAACAAAGAGCCTTGTGGCACCTTAAATAGGCTTACTATGGCATATGCATGAAGTGTCATTCTTGGTTGAAGGTCTCCATGGACATGGGGGGGGGGGGGGTGAGGGACCGTAGACACTGAAGCGGAAGAGCCAGAGCTCAGTGGTAGAGAACTGCTTCACATGCAAAAAGATCCCAGGATCAATCCTCACCATTCCCAAATCATAGAACCATGGAATCATAGAATTGGAAGGGACCCTGTCAGTCCTCTAGTCCAACTCTCTGCAATGCAGGAATCTCAACTAATGCATCCGTGACAGGTGGCCATCCAACCTCTGCTTGAAGACCACCAGTGAAGGAGAGTCCAGATAGGGCTGGGAATGTCCCCAGCAGAAATCTGGAGATAATTGGGTATAGGGTTGCTGCCGTCAAAGTAGACACTAGGGTAGCAATCTTCTGCCCGTTTACTTGGTTATACATTCATACAGAAGAGTTCACAACTGATTGATTTTAACCAGCAGTCTATTATGGATTTGTGTACATGAACCTGTACATATTTTTAAAATGAAAGGAGGAAGGAATCAGCTATGATTTCACTATTTTGCCCACTTAGGCTTCATTTTTAGGCATATCTGGTAGTAAGTCCCATTGATTTAAATGGGACATATTTCTGAGTAGGCATGTGTAGGATTCCACTGCTAATATATGGAGACTTCCCTATGGTCACATAACATGCCTGTGGTGTAGCTGAACAGTGAGCCAATTTATCAAAATCTAGGCTATTCCCACCACTGGACTCCTTGTACAGATATGCCAGATTCTATACATTTAATTTTTCTATACATTTAATTTTTTGAACGAAATGAATCCTTTGTGTCCTCTCCTCCCATCTTACGTAAGTCTCAGATCAGCAACGTAACTTGATAACTGACCAAAAAGCAGGGGGATCTGATTGAAACCCCGAATCCGTAGCTATAATAAACATCTCTCCATTCCATTTGAAATCCCTTGTGAACTATTTGGTCTTTTTTATTGTTCCTGGCTAATGGACAGAATACCAGCTGTGAAACTGTAAAACAATACAGCCTACTTGAATCCCACTTTAAGGAGAGATAGTAAATGACTTCTTTGGGTTAGGAGAATGTTGCCTCTACCTGTGGAATCTGAACAAGAATATTTTCCCACATATAAAAGTGGGTGAAATCATCCATCAAAACCAAGCTTTTTCTATTGTTATGTGGGTGTAGTTCAGGGATATTTGGCATATCACTCTACCTTTTAAGCAGGACCCTAGATCACTAGTGTGTAAGCATATCATAAATGATGAGATGTCCAATGGTCTCGCTTTCATTCAATTCTCACCCTGTATCTACTTAACTTTTTATGCACGGTTGCTTCTAAGACATGAAACCTAAAGGAGATAGTCAGATTCCCTTCTCCTGGAGAGCTTTAGCACTCCATTAACTCATCTGCCCCCCACCCTGAATTTCAGCCATTTGGAACCTTAAAAGTGAATTTTCTCTGGGCTTGCATTGGGATTTGGCAGATTGATTGGTGTGCTTTAACGTGCTTGCATATCTCATGTATCAAGATCACATGGCAGTTTGGGGGCTTTAGTGCTTAAGAATGATAGATCCACTATATCTGTATCTTAAAAGTATCTCTCTTTGAAGCGCATCATTCATACTGCTCACAAGAGGTGATTTGGCACAAATGGGTTGAGACTTTGCTATAAATGCAGCAGGAGCAAACATCGTGGTGGCTCCTGTATTTCCAGTGTGCCCATCTCACTGCCATCTCACGCCACCCCTGTACCTCCAAGTAAGCAGCAGTGATACAACCGACCAGAGGGCAGGTAAACAGCAGTGCCCCACCAGGTTGGTCACTAAGGCCCATATTATAATGCACAACGCTCGTAGTTGAGAAGCCCGAAAGTATTCAAAACCTCATTGTTTACCATGTGACTGACTGCATGGTGGATTAAACAAAAGCATGACAGATTTAGGCCATGATGCCAGAAATGTCAAGGCAGTGCTCGGAATTAGCAGAATCAAAGTTAAATATTGAAAAATTTCAGTGGCGGTGCTCATGAGAAAGATATGTTGCTGTAAAAATTCGCACCACTAAATGTGGTGTCATGAACTGCAGAATATATATGTAATAGGATCTATCAAATGAATAGCCAATTCCAGTGAGTTTTGGAGTAGCTATTTCCACCAGATCTGGTGACTTGCATGTTTTCTTGATCACCTAACATCCATATAGATCTCTTGACATTAAGGCTGAACTATTCCTTTAGATACAAAGTCTACAGTAGACTTTATCAGACTGCCAACTCTCTCTCTCTCTTGCTTAATATCTAGCCTGATGAAGAATTCTGAAGAACTTGAAAAACTTGCTTGCTATTTGTCACATTTTGATTGCTTCTAACATTTTTGTAAACCCCCCCCCCCACCGGTACTCATAGCTTGATAAAAGTGTTGTGGCTGCCAAAACAAAATGGCTGCCACCAGCATCCCAAAAAGGGATGGTTGTACTCCATACTGGTGAGTACCATCACACACACAAAAAACACTGCTCAGCACCCCGGCTTTAATTTAAAAATATGTTTAATTGAAATAAGTTTTCCTGTAAATTTCAAAATGTTCTTCTAAAATTCAACTAGCTAAGAGCAAAACCACTGAAATAGGTTGGTGGGGGAGGGGTAATCCATCTCAGGATGATGCATTCTGACATTATCTTGCACATCCATTTGCACTGGAGCAAAACAAGCACGAGTCCCTTGAAACCCCTCTTCAGATGGAGTGTATGGAATTGGCCTCTTGGTAGTCAGGGATCATTTAACAGAATTAAAATAGTTTGAAATGAATATCCTTGGAAACTAAAACTGTAGGCTTTCCTGGGATGGTTCCTTTTGATATGTCAAGACTGATCAGTATCAGAACGATTTTTGCTGTATCCAGTCACTATTACGCTGCTGCCTGTTTGCTATTTCTGGGTAACATGAAGGAAACATAAAATTGCTATTTCAAATAAGTTTATATGTTTGATGTTACCCAAGGCCTTTGCCATAAAAGTCAAATACACAGGACAGAGGTCTCAAAATATCCATCAGCCTTAAAGGCTTCCAGAATAAGGGGCAAAAATGTGTTTTTTTCTTATTCAGTCAATACAATTGACTGAAAACAATTGCCCTAACTCCAATCCCAGAACGCATAGATACAGTAATTGGGATTAACTATGAGCCACAACTTTATTTGTAAATAAATAAAGTGAGATGTACACTCAACTGGTCAAGTCAAAATCCACCTTTTCAGTTTGGACATGCTATCTACCAAGATGATGACTAGGAATTTCCACTTCCCCTGCTTACCTTGGACAGGTGATGTCTCCCTGGTCCCAAACATTGGATGAAACTGACCTTTGCCCTTTCTAGCTCCCCCCTCCCACTTGTTTATTTCAGTGTCATCAGCTCTTCTCCACTGTGATGCCTTACAGAGGGCTGGTGTGGCTACCTGCCTCCATACGAGACAGGATATGGGGCAGAATTCATTTCATGTTTTCTTGTTTTCACTTGGTAAAATATGTTTGAGAAAGGGATGAGAACAGCCCATTTTGGTTTAGCCATTGTGGGAGGAAAGAACTGAGAATGGCTACAGAATAAGGGCAGGGGCAGAAATATGTGACTTTCCCTTGCCACTGAGGAATCAACGGAACATCACATTAAAGATAAGTCTGGATGACAGAGACAGGCTGCTCTGGGCTGAGGCATTGCCGGCTGAAAATCTAGGGACCACAGACCACAAATTTTCCATGTCTCTGAATCTTATCTTAAACCTGGCAGATGGTGTTTTTAAGATGTTGTGAATCACTCTTCCTTGTCAGTCTGTAAAGGACGTATCATAAACTCTGTGAGGTGGAAAGACTTGCCAAACAATTTCTGTGCTATTTCCGACAATGTTTAACTGGGGCACCAGCTGATCTGCACAGGGAAATTTTGCGTAATAATGTTATTCCTTCGTTAACGTAAAATAATCCAGTTCATGATTGTACTTCTCTGAGATGACTGTTTTGTTTCAGGTTCATTGGGGGATTTTCAGAGTATCTCTCCCACATGCATAACAATGCCAACAAGGAATGCCAAATTGAGAATCTGTATAATAAGAGACAAAGAATAACGACTGTGTGACTAAAAAGTTAAGGCACTTAAACGAAGCAGTATGGTCATTGATGCTCAGTAACTAGCACAGGCTAACAAGCTCACACTTAAAATAATATAAACATAGTAGTGGGATTATCTGGGCCAGCTCACTAAAGTAATAGATTTCTCTAGTCTTACATCAATTTGCACCAGATTCTTCTTTAAAACTGTCACTGACAGTCAATTTGTTTCCTTGACTAACTGTGATTAGAAGACATGTCCTGGTATTCAACCTAAAGCTGACTTGCAGCTTGAGCCAACTGCTTCTTTCCTCTCCTTGGTTTCCTTGGTGATCCAATATGGTTTCCAGAAAAAAAAATTCAACTTCACTAGTTGGCCAAAGTGATGGCAAGAAACCAATCATGGCTTCTATCAGGCCCCTGAAGTGTGTTCTGAAGGCTTCTATTTTCATTATCTGAAAATTCCTGAACTGCATTCCAGTGAGGAAAACGAAGATGGTGTATGGTATTCATTCTGTTTGGAAAATAAACAATATGCCACATATTTAGCACGTAACTGAGTGATACTTTATAAATGAGGAGACTGGGCTTTCATTGTCCTTTCCAATAGGCCAGTGATATGAGATGAAAGAGTGATTCCTCCCCACTCAGACTTTGATATACTGCTGATTTGTCATTCCTGTTTTAAGCATTTCTAGACTTTAGACCAAGTTTGATGCATTTCTACTCCATCATATCCTGAAGTTTAAAACACACAAAAATCAGGCTTATAATGACAAAGACATGAATCTCTCCTCTAATGTGCATTTCTGTCAGTCAGTTTAACCTTCTGTTGACGTATAATGGTGTCTGTATCCTAGTATAAACAAGCGTCTGTGTAAAAATGCTTTGAATTTATGTGTGTTGGCTACATTTTCAACATATCGCTCCATGTTAGACTGTCTATCTCTGGAGTATATTTTTACGTTTCTGTCTGACCTTCACCCACTGTTCTGAGATCACTGTCTGGTATTTAGTATTGCCCAAATAAATGAATTCACATTCCCTCCTGCTAATATGGGACAATGTTGTGAAGAACTAGTAGCCACAGATGTGTGAAGACTTTTGGGAGAAATGGAGAACTGCTGATTAGCAAAGTCTGGCATAAGTGCTTAAGATTGATTAGTCATTTGCTGTGGGGAGAAATATCATGCCCTCAAAGTAATTTAGTACCAGGGTCATACTATAGCCCCCCCCCCAACTATTACGATGATCTTGAGATAGCCTAAGATCTCCTTTGGAAAGCAGCCAAAGGGAAGAAATGTAATGTAAAAACTAGGGTTGAATGAAGAACAGGGGTCTCCCGAAATTCTACATACTTTTGTGGATGACATATTGCAGGAGTGACAGATGCTCTGCTCAGCCTCTGATCCAAGGTTTGGCCATCCATTAGCACACATTAACATACACAATACAGACAATAGCTTGTCATAGGCCAAGAGAGCCTAAACTGTAATAGTTTGAGTCAAGCAAGTAACCAGCCCATTTGCTTCAGTCACAATGGCTTGAAGCACTCACAGAAAACTTGAGAAAAACAAATGCTATCCCCATTTCCCAATCAAATGACAATGAGTCAGACTCTGAGCAAAACCCACACCACTCTGAAAGTTATTTTGTATTAACTGCCACCTCTCAAATTCCCATTCACTCTCTGGGATGAAGAGGCAACCCATAATTTGATGGGTGATTTAGCAGAAATGGGATGGCTGGCTGGGTTCAGAAGGTAGCAAATTCCTCATTAAGAAGAGGCGTGGCCCCAGTCTTCTTAAAGGAGGCAGGAATGTGGCCACTCCTGAGAAACACCTCCTCTGGATCTGGAATATCTTAACAACTCCAGTTCAGTAACCAACATTCCCTTCCTGGGCAAGGTGCTTAAGAAAGAGTCAATGAACTCTGGTGGTTGATGGGTGAAACTGACTTTCTAGATCTGTTTTCAGCTGAGTTTTCAGCTGGGCACTGAAACTAGCTTACTGCCCTGCTAGAGACAAGGCAAGTGTGACTCTATTGATTATTCTGGACCTCTCATGGGGTTTCTGTACCATCAACAGTGGCATTCTTCTGGCTGAACTGTTTCCAGTTGTTCCTGGGGTATCTTTGCTCTGGTATTTATACTTTTGGGTCCTCTAGGATTCTATTCTGTCCCCCGTGCTGCTGTTCCTACATGAAATCACTGAGTGAGGTCATCCTGGGATTTAGTGCCACCCGTGTGCTGATGACATGTAGTTCTATTTCTCTTTTTCATAAAGCCAGCTGAGGTGGCGGAGGTGTTAAATCAGCGCTTGGCTGAGGAGGATGGCTTGGATGAGTGCCAATCAATCCAGACAAAGAACAGTCTGGAAAGTTCACTTGATGCAAAATATGGTGAGAAGAGCATTAAGTGGGACTGATGAGCATTATGAACATATGAAGCCAGTCCTGTATTATCTTCACTGGTTTCCCATCTCTTACTACACCTGATTCACCACATCGCCCTCTCTGCTGCTTTACCCCTCTTGCTTTCAGTAAGTACAGCAGTTTGGCCGATGGGAGGCCAGATGCATGGTGGTCCTTGCTGGCCACCCTTCCTTGCTGGTTTCCTCCGGTTGATTATACCAACTTTTGTTACTTGGACCATATCTAAAGGATTTATTCTTCCCTTACATACTAAAGCCCTTCTCCATGTGCCGCCACCAACTGAGGTGTGGTGGGTGGCTGAGAGAATCATAGAATCATAGAACTGTAGACCTAGAAGGAACCACGAGGGTCATTTTGTCCAAGAGAAAGGACCTTTTCTGCTGTGACGTCCTCAGTTGTGGAACTAAAATGTCTTCTCTCCCACAATAACCCACCTGGCATCTACCTTAATGTCTTCTTGTCTTATTTTCCCAGGCCTTTTAAACTTCACTATATGTTTTTATTTTTAAAAAAACTATGAGAAGTTTGTTCTTTTTTGGCTCTCTGTTCTAGTTGATCACTGCTGCAGTATTTTAATCCCTTGAACCCTGTTTTAAAGTGATTTTTTCTTCTTTTTTCAGCCTTATTTCCTGCAGCTTTTTTTTTGGTTTTGTTTAAGAGTTATGGTTTTTAATTAGTTTTTATTTTGTACATCGTCCAAGGGAACTGTTGTTATTAGGTGACAGATACATGGTATAGATAAATACATACAAAAACTGAAGATATCAAGCATCTCTCAATGCCTTCCTAAACAGAAAAGAATAAACAAGCATCAGCACCCCCATCCTTCAGCCCGGACACTGAGGTCCAGCACCAAGGGGCTTCTGGTGGTTCCCTCACTGCAAGAAGTGAGGTTGCAGGGAACCAGGCAGAGGGCCTTCTTGGTAGTGGCACCCATCCTGTTGAAGGCCCTCCCATCAGATGTCAAGGAAATAAACAACTATCTGACTTTTAGAAGACATCTGAAGGCAGCCCTGTTTAGGGAAGTTTTTAATGTTTGATGTTTTATTGTGTTTTTAATATTATGTTGGGAGCCCCCCAGAGTGGCTGGGGAAACCCAGCCAGATGGGTGGAGTATAAATAGATTATTATTATTTTCAGTTACCTCCTGAAAGAATAGCATGAACTCCAAAAGCAACATTATATGTTTGTGTAAGCTTCATGGATGTTTTCTCTAGCCCAGGAACATAGGAAGCTGCCTTGTACTGAGTCAGGCTACTCATCTATCAAGCTCAGACATCAAGTATAGACAAAAGACTATTATTTCTGATCAGCTGTTTATATAAAGACACGGTGCTGCATGTAAGAACTTCGTTAAATGGCCATCTTATAGGACCAGTTCCTGTCAGTAAGGGGGTCAAGCAAGGTTGCATCCTGGCCCCAGTTCTATTCAACATCTACATCAATGATATGGTTAACTGTTTGTCATCTCCGGACTTCCACGCCCCCAAACTGGCTGACAAAGCAATATCAGTGCTTTTGTACGCTGACGATGCGATACTCCTATCTCGAACAAGAATAGGCTTAAATAGGCTCATAGGTGAATTCTCAGCATACTGTAGAAGAGAGCAACTTGCAATAAACTATCAGAAAACCAAAATTATGGTTTTTGCAAGGAAACACAGACAGTACAGCTGGAGGATGGATAACCAGACAATTGAACAAGTCAAAGCCTTCAAATATCTGGGTATCGTTTTCCAGTCGACCGGGTCCTGGGATGTCCATCAAAAATGTGCCAAAGAAAAAGCAGCTCAAAGTATCAAGATGCTGTCCCGCTTCTTCTACACGAAGGGGGGCAGATACATCCCAGCAGCCCTTGAAGTTTTTCAAGCAAAACCTCTGGCGCAGTTACTGTACGGGGCGCAAATCTGGACGGGGAACCACTGCTCCAGTCTTGAAACTGTCCAGTCTAAATTTCTAAGGCAGATATTCGGCGTCCCCTCCTGTGTTCCAAACGCAGCATTACGACTCGAGGCCTGCCTTCCATCTGTGGAAACTCGGACCTGGCAGAGAACATTCAACTATTGGCTTCGTCTTAATCTGAATCCACCTGGTCTACTGCCTCTAGTAATGCAAGACCCTCACAAAAGCAAGTGGTTCAAAACTGTGCATCAAAAACTCCTTACATGCGGTCTGCACTCACAGTCCCTACTATCAATGGGCCTCATTAAAGCAAAGAGTCTAATAGGCCAGCGCCTGAAAGACATTGAACGACAAAACAACCTGACTATCTTAAAGAAACTGTGCCCATGGTATACCTACTTTCCCCCTTCTCATTTTGACTCTCCAGCTTCATATTTGTCTAAACTAACCATCCCAAAATACAGACGTGCCTTTACATTGGCTAGATGGGATGTTCTTCCCTCTGCTGTACTCGAAGGTCGTTACCAAAAGACTCCATTTGAAAAACGACTCTGCCCATGTGGAGATGGTAACACGGAAACAGTGTCCCACGTCCTTCTTTCTTGCCCCCTTTACAAAGACCTAAGGAATGAGATTATTACTCCACTCATTCTCTCCAACCCCGGCCGTTCACCAGACATTACACTGTATTTTCTATTATCTGATACGGATAGTCAGATAACAGAGAAGGTCGCGAGGTACATCGAGAGAGCTGCGAAATTGAGGGCCACCATCTGAGTGACAGACTTGTTCATCCGACGGACCTCCTTTTGCCTGTTCTTTTCTTCCTTTTATCCCTATTTTCATTTTTAACTCTTGTACAGCTGTGGCCTGTTGGCTTTGCTAATAAAGTTTTGATTTGATTTGATACCCCTATCAAGCTCAGTATTGGCTGCATTGACTGCAGTGGCTTTCCAAGGTTTCAGGCAGGAGATATTCCCAGCCCTACCTGGAACCACCAGGGATTGAACCTGGGACCTTCTGCATACAAAACAAATACTTTACCACTGAGCTATGACCCTGTGCTGTGAGATCCCCTGGTGTAGATGGACTGCAACCTCCATCTCCCCAGCTAACATGGCCAGCCTAATGGTCAGAGAAGATGGGAGTTCTGGTTGAACAGCATCTGTAGACCCAAGGTTTCTGCAGCATGAAACCAAATGCCCCAGTCCCAACTTCCCAGTTCCATTACTTTAAAAATGCACCTTAGTGAATAATAGAGTGTATACATTCAGCCATTGCCATATTCATCATGAGTGTGAGAAAGAAAATGAGGATAACTTAACCTGAAACTTTCTTTTCATTTGTATAATGTTGACTCTTCCACTGCATCTGTATGAACCTGAGAGAGTGAACTCTGGCCTCTGGGTTTGGAGCTATGATGTCAAACACACAGAAATGAGTTGCACTTGCAGTTACTGTCTCATGGAAACAAAAAATAATTCATCCTCATTCATTTGGAGATGTATAATCAGGTGTTGGTTAACAGTAAGCTCCTTATCAGCAAAGAATGTTTGCATATCTGCTACCTACCCTGGTTTTGGGGGCCGGTCATCATTTAGCAAAGATTTATAGGTCTTTGCTTCATGGTGTTCTGGGAGGGAACGGAGGGTCATTGTAAGTGGTGCATTGCAGTGAAGCAGTAGCTTAAGGTATTCCTAGAAAATCAAAACTTTTGATGGCTGCTCTGTATGAAAACCTCCTATAAAAGGTCCAGAATGTGTGTTATAAACTGACTTAGGAAATCCAATAAAGTTGCAAGCTTTGGCAGGCTTCTAGATGAGATTTATAGACTACTGAAATATGGAATTTCCATCATCCTTTTTCTCATATCCACAACACCCCTTTTTTTGTTGTGATATGAGGGCTCGTCAACCTTGTCACACAAAAAGGAAAATTCAGTGTTTTTGAAGCAATTTGATGTAAACGAAAAGGAGTTAAAATAGTTTTGAATTGGTTCGTATGTTGAGCAATTTACATTTCCCTTAATTTTGTTTTAAATGTTGTGCTGCGTGGAAAAATTCTCCTGTGGGTCGTCCCCCCTCCCCCCACAACCATTCTTAATTGATTAATATGAAAAGAAATTGCATTTGAAGAAGGGAGAGAGAGAAATTCAGTGAAATTCTCATGGGTGAGGTACAGGGCTTTGGATGTGCTGAACTTCCTTTTTCAGGTGATCAAAAGGTGTTGCTAAGTACAGTGGTACCTCAAGTTACAGACGCTTCAGGTTACAGACACTTCAGGTTACAGACTCCGCTAACCCAGAAATAGTACCTCGGGTTAAGAACTTTGCTTCAGGATGAGAACAGAAATCATGCTCCAGCTGCAGCGGGAAGCCCCATTAGCTAAAGTGGTGCTTCAGGTTAAGAACAGTTTCAGGTTAAGAACGGACCTCCAGAACGAATTAAGTTATTAACCCAAGGTACCACTGCACCCTTCCCTTCAGTCTACAAATTCTCTCACAGTGGTCTGTGTTTTGCAGCTTCCCTGTGTAGCTGTGCTTCACAGTACTTCATGAGGTGACTCCTATCATGGGGCCTTTCCAGATCAGGAAGTGCAGTCAGTCAGGAAGGTTGCAGAGCGCTGGAGAAAAGTTCTGTGGGGCAGAGGGTGGGGTGGGGCAAGCTCCCAGGCAAACACCCCTTGGTTACATCGCAACAATAAGGTAAGCTCAGCCCCACACCTGCTGAAATTGTAAAGTGCCCCAAGAATAAGGGAGACAAATGTGGACCGCTTGCTCAGAGAAAGAAAACTTTAAATTGAATTAGACAACACATTTTGGCACATCACTAATTCAATATGGTCCTGTGGTTTTTCTAGCCTCCTTGTCATATGTGCCTTCTGGATATAACAGGTTGTTTGTGCTGATCCCTTGCGATGCATGGCTTACCTTGAATTAATGTGCTTCTTCCATTAATGTTGCCTGCAGTTTCTGCATGGGCACAGCTAGGAATCAGTGAAACCACAGGGCTTCCATGCTGACATAGCCTTGGTGGATTGAACAATGGTTGACTCATACCATTTTCCTTCTAGCACAAGAAACTCAACGCTGACCAAAATCTCGCATTATATCTGGGCTTTGCCACCAAGACACTTGCACCATTTCATACCCTCCTACACGACACAACCCAAATCTGGGACTCTATCTTCTGGGTCCAAAATCCAGCATGATATCACAGACCTGAAAAAGTAGGGGCTTTGGGGGGGGGGGTGAGATCTCAGCCCAAAATCACCAGAGAGCAAGGTGCCCAAAATGGCTGCCGTACTCTCAATGGAAAAAACAGGATGTCCCGGTTTTTCTGAGGCAGTTGATGGGTATGCCATTTTCCTGTTATGTCCGCCCATTTGAGCATATTTTCTATGCAGTTTCTTATTTTTCTCTCCTCTTCTGTGATCAGTGCGTAACTGGAGAACATAAATGAATGTTTCCAGCCCTGCCAAAAGACATCTCTTATACTCTAGCATAACCAAAGCTAGACAGAAGGAAAAGAGAAAATATTTATTCTGTAGGGGATCAATGGGTAGAAGCGGACAGTGCAAACAGCTGTACGCAACTAAGAGAAAGGTGCTCAAAAACAAAAAAGGGTTATCTTGTGGTATGAACAACACTTGGAGGTTGGCAGAAAATATTAAATCAGCTGCACTGAGCAACACAGTGGAGACTCAGCAGCTCAATTGAGGCCTCTGATGCCCCTAATTCTCACCCAATGTGGCAACAAGTGCAGATTGGGTTGGATACAGCTTAGTCATGCTTGCAGTAGGCCCACTGAAATCAGTGGGACTTAGGTTAGCCATGTCCAAGTCCCATTGATTTCAGGTATGACTTAGGCTGCAATCCAATCCCAACCCACATTTATGCTAGGCAGTATCCCTCTGCTGGCTTCTGTCAGCTCAGCCAACCCCCTGTCTCTGCCCCTACCAGAGTGGTACAAGCATCAATCCATCCTTGCAGACCTCCCCCTTCCGCCCACTAAACAGGCAGAAGGACCACTGGTGGTATCCTCATGGGTGGAATTCCCTCAAATGGGGCCTTTTGAGGATGGGGAGGGGCAGAGACAGCCCAGAATCTGCTGGAAATATACTGGGGCAGACAGGCTCACTATGGACCTGATCTTTGTACCAGCCTGGAGCTGGCACAAGGACTGGGGTTGATCTGCCTGCTCCCACTTCTATTACTGCAGCCACCATGAGTGGCCAGGCTGTGGAAGCAACAGTAGAACTCCAGCAGCAGAGAGTTTGGATTGCTGGGTCAGTCTCAGTCCAAACACATCCCTGACATGAAAAAGAATGGGCAACGTCTGCTGTTGCAGTTCTGCGTCCACATAGTAATCATGCGGAATTTTAGGTTGCAGAATCAGTCTATCCAATGGCCACATGTCATGAGGCAAAGCGGAACCTCCATGTTCAGAAATAGCATGTTAAGTAAGCTGTCTCTGTTTTATCCTTTGCACTTACTCAAAATGTTCTTATTGAGCCAGGCTGCCCCTGGAGCACCACCAGCTTTTGCATTACAGTGGTACCTTGTGTTACGTACTTAATCTGTTCTGGAGGTCCATTCATGACAGGAAACCACTCGTAACAAGAGGCGTGCTTTCTCTAATGGCGCCTCCCACTTCTACTGCAGCACCAGAGTGCAACTTCCGCTCGCATGCTGGGGCAAAGGTCGCAACAAGGGGCATCTACTTCTGGGTTAGCAGAGCGCGTAACCCGCAGCATAAGTAAGGAGGGCGGTACGTAACACAAGGTACCACTGTGGTAGTTTACTTAACTGCTGGATTGTTCTCAATGTTTTGAACTTTTATACTGACTTGCATGGTTTTATTGCTCCCTGCTTAGAAAAATTCTCTTGGTATGAGATATGTTGGAGGGTATGTTAACATGCCCTGCTTGTGAGGTTCTGGGGTGAGCTATCTAGCTAGCCTGGAATCCTTGACACACGGCCTATTTTTAAAAAAACCACTCAGCTGAGATCCTTTGCATTTGCCCCACTTATTCTATGAAAGGGGAATGAGTGCTGGGGTGGAGATGTGTTTAGTAGCTTTTAATACATTCCAAACCTGTTTACTTGCTGCTCTTTGCTCCACAGAAAAGAGAAGAGATTACTCCCCTTCTTCTTTTAAAATCTGGTAATTGAAAACCTATCTTGTTCTTACAGAATGGTTTTGCTGTTGTAAGGCCCCCAGGCCATCATGCTGAAGAATCAACAGCCATGTAAGTACCAGGGAATATTGCCCATCTTGGAGTGCTAGGGTTACTGGCAATCACCTGCATTGTGCATGTCTTTGGGGAGCTCTAATTGTTAGCAGATGACTGAAAAGGTTTTCGAGGTACTCACAGAAGCAGATTTATGGTCTTAGAGATCATATAGTGGGGTTTTTTTTTAAAACACACACACATACACACACGCATGCCCTGAACATTATTTATAACTGTTTTTCTGACTGATGTGCTTTGTAAAATTTCTGTTCTTCTCTATTCCACAGGGGGTTCTGCTTTTTTAATTCGGTTGCAATTACTGCCAAATACTTGAGAGACAAGCTAAATATAGGCAAGATATTGATTGTAGATCTGGTATGTATTCTTGGCAAGCATCATCATTTGGGTGGATCCAGATAAAAATGGTTCGGGGAGGGGTGGAAGGAAAGGGGGAGGGGGAAAAGGGGTTTGTGTTTTTCTTTTATATGTTAGGCTTTCCTGCCTTTAATACTTAGGAGTAATAAAGGTGTGTGTTTTTCCTCTGAATTTGGGAACTCATTAAATCCAGGATGGCAGGACTGAAACCATAAACATGTATGTTTCACTTTAATGGTGTTAACTGCAATTTTAATGAGAAGAAGGCGCAGATCAGGGTGACTTTTATGGTCCTTAAATGAATTGATACTTCCACTGTTAAAATGACCCAACAAGTACCAACGTTTACTTTTCCCTGCAGAATATAAATTTGAAATAGTTAAATTGCGTGGCTTTGGTTTGGTAACCAGTTTGGCTTCCCTCCTTAAGGTGACAATAGCTTAGTTTAGTTGTGCAATGTGAACATTATTGAAACAAAGGAACAAGGCCTTTGTCTCTCCCCAGCCCACCCTCGCCTGGTTCCAAATCACGTGTGCCAGTACGGGATGCCTTCCATGCAGGAAATCTAATTTAATAACAACAAAGAGCCAGCCTTTGTGGCTTAGATTAATCTTTTGCTGCATAGTACAGTTTCAAACAAATGGTTAGTTCAAATGCGGTTGTCACTGGGTAAGTTTTCTATCCATTCTGCTTGTGAATAATGAATTGAGCTTTGCCTCCTACTTAAGGACCAACTTCATGCATAGCCTGGAGGAAAAGCCGGGGGTTGATTTATGAGGACCATTTTTGTTTTGCCTACACTTTGGGAGGAGGTGTAATAAGTTGTCTGAAAAAGCATAGACAGGAAATGAACCCTGGCATCCAAACCTAACCTGTTACATCTGCATTTAATTAATTTTTGCAGGTGATAAAAGATTTAAAGACAAAATGCGTTAAAGATTCCACCCCCCCCCCAAGCTACGGAATTAATAGTTTAAATCTTATTCATATCAGCACTCATAATTAAATCTCCTTGTGACGTTGCCCCAGTGGAGGATGGTGCAAAGAAAAGAGGGCTTGTGGTTTACTTATGAACAACAAGTGTTTTCTAATATATTTAATCATGCGATATGAAATGCACAATTAAACAGGAAAAACAATGAAGATGGTTCTGTATACTTCTGGGCAAGTGACGGGAAGAATCTGTAGTCCTGTTCTACTCAGAAGCCTCTATGGCTGCAGTCCTATGCTAAATCAGCAGCAGATATTGCACCACAAGAATAGCAGCAGTGCAGCAAAATGCGCCCACAGCAGTAACCCTGCCATCGCTCCCCAACCAAGAAAAAGCTTGCCATCAACAGTCCCACATTAGCTGTGCAGGGAAAGGCAACAATTAGCATATAGACATGGCGGAACAAGCACTTGTTGTCACTATGGATGGGCCAGAAATTTGATTCAGTTCACATTTAAGAGTGGGCCCACCTAATACGAACTTTCTGTAACAATGTGCGAAGTGTATCCTTTGAAATTTGCACCTCTTCAAATTCTGCAGTGCAGGTCTTCTGCTACATTAACGTGTACAAAAAGGCACAGAGTGGGACAAGGTGTTCATAAAAATACATATGAGTAAAAATAACATAGCAAAATCCATTATATTACAGAAAATGCTTTGCAAAAATGTGTGTGTTGGACAAAAATTGCATTCAAAGATGTGTGCATTAGGGATTTTCTCCCCTACCCACCATGCCTGGGTTTTTGTGTTTGTTTGTTTTTTGCAGTCGCAAACAAGCTCTGGTTTCCTTTGTAGCTGTTTCAGAGTTGACTTTAAGAGTTGCCTTATAAAAACGGGGGGGGGGGGGGGGAGAGGGGAGAGAGACAAATGTGATAGGTAAAGGGGAGCAACTGGAATCGGTGACTGGGTGTTCATACGTTGAGAATCTCTGCTGCTCTTTCATTCCACATATCTGGCCCAGCTCCCCACTATGCCAGTGATGTCTTTGTTTTAGGATATAATTATGAATGCTTGGCAAGCATTGAGAATCAATGAAATAGCAGGTTTGGTGCTCATTGACAAAAGTACCTGTGCATCCCATTGTTGCAACCAAGAGCTTACTTGCATTGGGAAGTTTGTGGCAAATAGAAGCTCCCTTTCTGCATACTTACCATGTATTCTACCATTTAGGAGATACTGCTACAGTCTGTGAAGGAATGGAGGGCCTTTAACCTAGCTAAGACAGTCATACCTTGGTTTTTGAACAGCTTGGTTCCCAAACGTTTTGGCTCCCAAACGCCGCAAACCCAGAAGTGACTGTTCTGGCCTGTTAACTATTTTTGGAAGCTGAATGTCCGATGGGGCTTCCACAGCTTCTGATTGGCTGCAGAAGCTTCCTGCAGCCAATCAGAAGCCATGCTTTGGTTTTTGAATATTTTGGAAGTCGAACGGACTTCTGGAACTGATTCCGTTCGACTTCCAAGGTACAACTGTAGATGGTTTCATAGGGAGGAGGGGGATGCTTTCTCCGGCTACTATGTTTGAATACCCTGTACGCCAAGAGCAGTGATAGATGTTGTTTGGGTGTTCCACCTGGAGGTATGGAAATTCCCCTTCCTGATTTGGACTCTCCTTCATTGGGCGGTGTTAAACAGAGGTTGGATGGTCATCTATCAGGGATTATTTAGCTGTGATTACAGGGAAATGGACTAGAGGACTCTTCCAACCCTACAATTCTACGATTTACATGCATCAGGGATCCCTGATGGGTATTTGTATCTGAGTTCTAAATCAGGGTTCTGAGAAGACTCACTTCACAGCAAGCCTTGCATGTTTGTTCCGTGCTTTGTAACAGCCCAGCCACCCTGTATGCAATGATGTTAAAGATTGTGTTTAAAATAGGGAGCCAGCGTAGAAGCCTCTTTTTATGTGATGCTCCTTCAAGTGAATGGGGCTATGGAAAAATGGTGACCATTTGTTTGTGTGCTCAGATGATCAAACACAGATCAAGATTCTCACTTCATCCATAAATCGGCAATTCCACAAGTCTGCCTCCCTTTAGGATGTCTCTTTCGGCAGGACTAAGTAAAGTACAGTGGTACCTCGGTTTAAGAATAGCCCTGTTTACAAACTATTCGGTTTATGAACTCCACAAAACCAGAAGTAGTGTTCCGGTTTGAGAACTTTACCTTGGTCTAAGAACAGAAGCCAAACGGTGGAAGGGCACCGGTGGTGGGAGGCCTCATTAGGGAAAGCGTGCCTCGGTTTAAGAAGGGACTTCCAGAATGGATTAAGTTCCTAAATTGAGGTACCACTGTACGTGTGTGCATGCTCGGAATCCCGCATTCTGTAAATCATGGACTGAGGTGTAGGTCCAGAACAAACAGAGAGTAGTTCAAAAAAGGGATAACTTATTTTTGACACAGAGGATGACTTCAGAAAAGTATAATGAATTATATGGCAGTGGGTAATTTGCATCAATTAGTTCCCTGCAATATACATATTGAAAGAAAGGTGGCAGGTGCCAAGCTGCAGCTGGTGGATATGTTGTGCTCACTCTACAGTATTTTTTTATCTGAAATTTCTGCCGACACATATTAAATATTTGACTCAGCCCTGGAAACTGCTTTTCTCCTGGATTTGGGGGATTATGTGCATTGAAAAAAATATAATGAAGCCAGATTGTTTCAACTAACTTCCCTCCTTCTGATCCTTAGAGCTTTTACCATTCCTTTTAAAGATTTAAATCTGCAACCCTGAAAGGATTTTCAGTGTTTACATGCTGAAAAATAGGAATGGCATAGGAAGAATTTTCTCATAGTTACCGAATAGTTCTTGCAGGAGACTGTCCCATGTGTGGCACACAGCTCCCAAACCAAATGCCCTAAATGGGACTGCCCTGCTTTTGTGTGAAGTTCATGAGGCTGTATAATATATTATCTCCATCTTCTCTACTCAACAGAAGAAAATATCACCATCCCCATTCAAAGCTTTATGTATACTGCATGTTCACACCGAGTTCCTATAAATTCAGCAGAAGCCAGCTCCATCCATTTATATGAAATACCTGCTCCCTCCACTGCAGTGAATCAGTAAATGCTTAAAAAAAAGAAAAAAGGCAGGAGAGTTTTGTGTATCCACCCTGAATCTACAAGGTTTGGCTGGATCAGAGTAAACGTACTGCTTGCCATCAGGGCTGAAGATACCCATCTTCTTTCATGCTGCCTCCTTTTTCTCAATGGAATCAAGTATCCAACAGACCTCTAAACATTTTTCCAGATTTTTTTTTTTAATCAGAACTTAAAACCATTTTTTGTGCACTCGTAGTTTGAGACAGTAACTTCCACATGTTGGATCTGAGAAGGTTCTCCTTGATGGGAAGAGAAGTATCATTACTACTTGCTGGAAATAATTTGTGGAAGCACCCCACAAAAATGCAGAATGGATGTTAGAAAAAGTATCAAAAATATTATTATTTCTTTAGCTTTGCCCTTGGATAAAATTGTGCATGGAACCTAAAGGTTTGGTGTTTCAACTATGCACTGTGCAACAAAAATGTCCCCATTTATCCTGCTATCAGCAACTACACTGGAACTATTTCCTTTATTTGAGGTGACCATTTATCAGACAAAAAAATTACTTGCTCTCTTTCTTTGTCTATCAGCACTACTACTCATGTTATGTTGAAAAATAACGTGTATTCCATTTTTATCCCATACAAAATATATGGGGAGAAAATGCACCAGTATTTACAATAATTTGTTAAAATTAATTGTGGCAGCTGGAGATGCAAGAAGGCAAAAATTTCCACTCCGTCCTGTGTTTGCTGCATTCAGCATCGTTTCTGTTCCACTACAGTTCAGCTTCTGATGAAACCTACATTGTTCATCTCGCTATCTGATATGGCTGAAACTATTGTAATTAATCACATAATTAACTTCAGTGTGTTTTAATGGAAGGAAAACCATGAGAACAATGCATACTATAATATCATTTATGCAGTGTTTGTAATCTAAAAAACAAAAACAAAACAGAGATAGAGAATACCACTCATATTTGCTTGCATGATTTTCGGTCCTGACCTCAGAGAAACGTGCAAATTGTCACAGTTTCCACTCCCATTTCTGTATCTGATGGAATTATCCAACATCCTTAATGGCAGCATCTGTTTTCAAGGAATAAATAATATATTTGGCTTACACATGTCTACTCAGAAGAAAGCCTCATTGTCTTCCATAGGATTTGTTTCCAGACAAGTATGTGTAGCAGTGTAGCCTTTGTGGCAATATTAGAAATAGCATACACAAAGTTAACGTATACAGAAAAAATAGCATGCACAAGAGGCTTACCGCCCATGTTTTGCTGTCTCAGCAATAGTTTATTTGGACAGATAAATGGAAGAGTAACATCCATATACTGTGAAAACAATATTTACAATATCATATAAGTTTAGACCATTGGTCTAACTCAGTATTTTCTATACATTGATGCAGTGGCTCTCCATGGTCTCTGCTAGCACTGCCTGGAGATGTCAAAGATTTAATGCAAAATGTGATGTACAACGGAGCCACAGCCTGCCCTGCCCTGCCCTTTAGTTTCTGGAGAGAAAATAAATGTCATCGTACATCTCAGAAATATCAAATTAGGAATGCATATTCTGAAGACAGCATCAGTGCTGAGAACTCGAATGGCATGTATTATTATAGAAGTTATCTCTGGTGGCTCATGAGCTCATATCTTGGGCTCACGCATTGGCAGAAAGAGACCTTTCGCCATGGTGGGGAGGGCAGCAAAGCCTGCAAATCGTGCTGCCGAAGCTCTGCGCCCAAAATTCCCTTTGGGGCTTCTTGTGCTTTCCCCAATACCCTCTCGATGATCGAGCTTACCCCGGAGGTTAAAGCACTCACTCTATCTCCGTTAGCGGACACCTAAGAAAAGCATAGCAAGAATAGTGGGAATGTGCCTGAAGCAGGGGAAAGTTCTCAAGAGCTAAACTAGTGAGTAGTGTTACTGTTAAGTGGCATCTAGGTCATTTCTGTTGCAGCCCTGAGCCACCATTATATTGTGTTCTGCAAGATTGTGACGCGGGGGGCGCTGTGGGTTAAACCACAGAGCCTAGGACTTGCTGATCAGAAGGTTGGCGGTTCGAACCCCTGAGACGGGGTGAGGTCCCAGCTCCTGCCAACCTAGCAGTTCGAAAGCACGTCATAGTGCAAGAAGATAAATAGGTACCGCTCCGGCGGGAAGGTAAACAGCGTTTCCGTGCACTGCTCTGGTTTGCCAGAAGCAGCTTAGTCATGCTGGCCACATGACCCGGAAGCTTGTACACCGGCTCCCTCAGCCAATAAAGTGAGATGAGCGCCCCAACCCCAGAGTCGGTCATAACTGGTCCTAATGGTCAGGGGTCCCTTTACCTTTACGCCCTTTAGGCTGATGTTCTAGCATTATCGAAAGACTTTCAGGGCCTATGTGGCTTAGAAATTGCGCCTAAATTTTAATAACTAGAGCTGAGGTGAAAATGCCAATAAAATGTTTTTCCATGAAACCCTCCTGAAAGATGATGGGAAAGGAAGAATTTCTCTCAGTTTTTCAGAAGGAGGTTCCTGCTTGCATTACCTAATCTTACAAGTTGGTCATGCTTCCCACCACCACCACCACCCATCCCTCTTTGTTTGGTTTTAAGCAATAGTTCTTGTGCTACTCAAAAGTGCCCTGCAATATTGACAGTGGCGCAGGGCTCTTCCCCCAGGAATGTACTGGGACTGATGCCACATCCCGTCATATTGTCTCACTCCCAAGGCACTCTGCAAAGCTCAACCATTTCTGAGATGTTTCTTTCTGAGAAGTTTTTCTCTGCCCCAAGAAAGCAGCAGAAAATCACTGCCCCTTTATTATTATTATTATTATTATTATTATTATTATTATTATTAACTAATAGGAAACTGTGAGGGAATTTTGGTCGAGTCTTAGTTAGAATTGACATTTAAAGCATTGGCAACACACATGTCTTTAGCAGCAACTGCAACTAGACTACATTTGGCTTCATTATACTTGGAAATCTTTGAATGGCATACTGTGATATATTGTGATGATTACCTGCACAATAAGCCATTACGGCTCCTTGGGAACAGGTTTTGCTGAACATACTAATGAGCTCACCATGAATTTTAAAATTCCTTAAACTATGTTTTGCGGTTTTCATTTCCCCAGGAGCTATTTTCCTTAATGAAATAACACAATCCCATTTCAGCATTAATTTGAACGTATCAATAATAGCTTAATAATATTATGGATTCATAAAACATCCTGCAGGATTACTGTGTAACTCCAACTCTGCATTACCCCAAAATAACTGAAACTAAACCTCAGCTTGCGTACAGAATAGATAGCCTGTATGCTCAAATTTCATTATTTTGGAAGATTCGTATCCCCACTGGAGCTGAATGCATTTAATGACACGGAGAGGCAGATCCAAGATTTGTAGGTCACCCACTCTCCTTTTTTACTTGATGTGTGGCCTTGTGAAATCCATAGTGGTCACAGAGCCAAGTGCAAAAGAGAAGCACAAATAGGTTGTTCGGCAACCTAATTAAATTGTAGTTCTATGCTTCAGTTTTGGGAAATTATTTAGAGCACAGATTTGACTGACTTGTTTATTTAGTGCGTTTTTATCCCACCTTCCTTTCACCATAGAGCTCCATGTTGTGCATATGGAATTTCCATAGAGTGTACCTTCCATGGCTAACCAGACCATATCTGCTTTTTGTATGGTAGCTGTAGAATCTACCCCGAGACCAAGTTCCAATACGTCTGGCATGTGTTCTTCCTTATTTGTGACATTATAATTTAAACACTTTAACCTGTGTTCCTATATCAGTTTCAACTTGGACCCCTCCATGTCAAAGCCAGCATCAATAATCTGTTCCACAGAAGAGTGTACAAAAGCTCGTGGGTAGATACAAGCTGATCTGCAAGGATCTGTGGGCTGGCTTTTAAATTCCAATATTAGAAGCCAATCTCTCTTCCCTAAAACCATGCACAAGGAAACCTCATAAGAACAAGATAGCAGAGGCCCTTTCTTCCTAAATCACATTGAGATGATTGGGTACATACACAGAAATCCAAAGAAACCAAAACTTTTTGTAGGTTCCTCATCAGAGGAGCATTTGAACCATGAGACTCTGTTGGAGAAGAAGGCAGCATCTTCATCAGGATCCTAACCTTCTCTGAAACTTCATGCCCCCCCAAAAAAATCTTCCATACCCCCAAAAGGGAACAGTTCCACGGCATGAGAACTACTGACCTAAGCAATCATAAGTCTTTCCTTATGACTACCAGTCCTGTAATTGCATCTCACTGCCAAGTCAGGAAATAGGAATATTCTCAGTTTAAACAATCAAATTTTTCACCAGTATGAAATGGCAAACAGCGATGCTTGTAGCAGTTTAACAGAAACTCTGTGAGACTGGACAGTTCTCCTAATGCATTCGACAACTTCAAACTTCAAAAAACCCCAAAATGGGCACGTAGGCTTTTCTAACCAGTCTCACACTTGCCCTAGTACACAGATATATTTTACCCACTCCTCCTGGCTTTCCCACTTGGGCTCCATGCACCCAATAGGTACATTTCACTTCTTTACAGTCCCTTACCAGATGCATGGACTGCATTCTCCTTTAGCTAACCGCCAGGTACCTGCTAATTCATTGATAGATGATATGAGATAGCATGATCCAAGATGCAAGGTTATGGAAGACACTGGCGAAGGGTTGCTGAGGATTTGGCATAGGGTGGCTGGGCAGGTGACTCTCTCCCTTTGTTGCTCTGACCAAAAGAGTGCTCCTAGCTTGGCCTCAGCCCTTCTGAAAAGGGTCACATGACTTCCTCTGGCTCAGACTTCACCAACTTGATGTCTTCCAGATGCTATGGATGACAATTCCATTCAGCTGATGGGCACTGTGGTCTAAAACACCTGGAGGGCACCAGGATGGCAAATCTGATCTGGGTGGCTGTTATTCGTTTGGCTGCTCTCCTTGTAATTTCCTCTGCCCAGTGGGAATGGACAGTAATAATCTATGTCAATCCACACACAAGCCCTCACAAGACTGTTGTGACTATGAACAAATTCAGTCTCAAAAAGCTATTTTGCACACCAACATTCTAAGCGTATTTCCTTGGAAGCAAGTTCCATGGATTTTCAGTGGCAATTATTTCCAACCATACGTGTTTAGCACTGCAGCTTAAAATGTGATCATAGCTGCTAATAATTGTTGCTAGTAAGTTATTGCTACCAATGATTCGTATGCGTGTAGCTGCATTGTATTGATGGAATATGCAGATCTTTTATGTTGTCCTTTGTCAGAGGATTTGCAATTCATTCTTCAAAGTGGCCTGCCAGCAAAGAGCGTAGAGGATGAATGGCACTTGTGGCCTTTTGAGGATCAGGCTGCTCCAAGCTAATGAGATCATATTCTTACATCGTCAATTGCAGCCGTCATGATTTTATGAACATAAAGTATGAAGTCCTTTCTGCATCTGGGTTCCCTTTTGATGTGGATCTCGCTGCGGAGGGACTGCTAACTGAACTGAACATTTCAAGGAAGCCAATTTACTCAGCTGGTTGCAAACCCTTTGACCTCAATAGTGGAACTTGGCAAATCAACGAATACCCGAATATTTAGTGCTCTTTCAAGAATTGCAAAAATGCTCCATAGCCCATAGATCCTCCTGCAGAAATCTAGTTTGTATTTTAAACATTAGTCTTTCTTCTTCTTTCTTTTTTAGGCCAATGAGACTAGTTAATTAAGCCTGAGGGGTTATGAACTGTTGGCAGTTAATAAGTCATAAAATTCCTCCATAAAACAGGATGCTAGATTCCATCACTGAGACAAGGAGTACAAAGAGCCGGTGTATAATATCTAATTGTACAAAAGGACTGGGATTTCTCAATGACTGCTCATCTGGAGTCTCAAGGGCATGCTCACTGTGGTTTCCTGATTTTTAGAAGCCGGTTTAAAAAATGAGTGTATTAAAGAGTAATTTGCCTGAAAGTTCAGGAAGTTTGGGGTGGGGAAGGGCGGGTGGAAAGGGGGGAGAGAGAGAGAGAGAGAGAGAAGAGGAAGGAAGGAAAAAGAAAGAAAGAGAAACACAAAGAGAGGGAGAGAGAAAAGAGGAGGAGAAGAGAAAGCAAAAGGGCTCTCGGCACACTGGCTTGGACATGATTGTGTTTGTCATCTGTTTTCTTTCCCCTTTAGGATGTTCACCATGGCAACGGTACACAGCAGGCTTTTTATGCTGACCCCAGCATCCTGTATGTCTCTCTCCATCGCTATGATGAAGGCAACTTCTTCCCTGGCAGCGGAGCCCCAAATGAGGTTAGGTTTATTTCTTTAGAGCCCCAATTTTATTTGTATCTTTTCGGGTAATTGCGTTGCATGATTACCCCTAATTTTCTCATCCTCGACTGGTGCTTTAAATTGCACTAGATTACCAAATAGTCCACTGGGGCCAAGGGACCAGCGCAGAACAAGTGCATAACCCAGAACAGTCCTTGTCAAATGGGGGCCAGGTTGATTTGACATGCCGTTTGATGTTTGTTTCAAAAGGACGTTTTTTGGATGTTTTCTTATTTTGATTCACTCCTGGCCTTTCCTCTCTCCCACCCCCTTCCTCTGGCACTTCCCCCCTCCTCTCCCACTTCTCCTTTCAGGTTGGAAGTGGCCCTGGCGAAGGTTATAATATAAATATTGCTTGGACAGGTGGCTTGGATCCCCCCATGGGAGACGCAGAGTACCTCACAGCATACAGGTTGGTTCTTGTTTCCTTCTGAAAGTGCCAAACAGAAGTAACCGAGCTTGAAACGTACAAGAGTTAGAATTGCAGCAATCTTGAAAGCCATAAACGTGACCCATGGTGGAACCTGGCTTCAAGTTTTTGAAAAAAAGAAGAAAGAAAGATCTGTTATTATGTAGTGTTTGGAGACTTCGCTGAATTTCATAAAGAGTCAATGTTAATATTGCTGGCCACCCACGAGAGAAGCACACACACCACTTCATGCCTGAAGCAATCGTGAAGTAGCCTAGATTGCTGGATTGTTTTGGTTTTTTGCCCCCACCCTGTAAACTGGTTAAAATTAAAAGCCTTTTCAAAGGTAAGAAATATAATGAAAATCCTGAGTAAAGTGTTGGCATCATGAACTAACCAGGATCACGCTCAGTTCCCATTCATTCCCTGGAACTTGCTTCCTGGTATATGGAAACTCACTGTTACACCCTGACCAAACATATACGGAACTAAGACCTACTGTTGGCAATGACATTCATGATCTTCCATGTAAGATGTTTAAGAATGGGGGTGTCAATTAATAGGAATGCAAGTTGAGAGGATAATGGGCATCACAACCAGCCATTGTGCACATTCCCCTGGCCTCATGGAGAATATGCACACAATCCATGAAGAGGGAATTGTGCATCTTCCCAAGTCAATACAGCAGAATTTGGGGGATGTGCCTATCTCGGCTGAATTTTATACATTCTCTGGGCAGTATGCACAATCTCTGGTCAGTATGCACAACCTCCATGAAATATGCCTTATTCTTTCTGCGTCTCATTCAGAAATGTGAGCCCCTTCCTGTCTGCTTCTGGACCACAGCCTAATCTTAAATAGCCCACAACATACCATTCAAGCCAAGAGGACTCCAGAAAAATATTAACTTTCTTCTAATGTTCAACCTCCTTTAGACCACTCTCGGTTGTTCCTCAGTCAGCTGAGCTACACAAGGGGGATTGCTCATGTGTATTGTGGTCAACAAATGAATATTCATTGAGAGAGAAAAGTAGAGTTTTCACCTCTTAAAGAAAAGTTTGACTGAAATCTTATAAATATGCTGGGAGTATGCCTCACTGATTCAGCGGGGCTTAGCTCTAAATAGATCCACACAGGATTGGGCTATTTGTTGACCATTTCAGCCAATTAATTAATTATATGTACACAGATTTTCATATGGTTAAATATTATTTCTGCAGAGAGAAAAAGTATGCTCTGTTTTTATACTATGTGTGTACTGTGATTCCGCAGTCACCATCCTAGAAGAGACATTTCAGTCTGAGTTTGGGAAAAGGGGGGAGTGGCTACATTTTTTGCGAGTTTTTATATTTAAAATAACGGAGGGAGAATCTGCTGCCAGATTCATCAGTGGCATTCTTTAGCAATATTTTTAGTCAGTCAATTGTTTGTTTGCTGTGTATTATTCATACCCTGCATTGTTTTACAATTAAAATAGTCAAATGGCATAATATAGTCAAAAGGACCACAAGAGTCATCTAGTCCAACTCCCTGAAATGCAGAAATCTCTCACCCAATATGGGGCTCGAACCCTGAGATTAAGAGTCTCATGCTCTAGGGACTGAGCTATCCAGCCTGTGGGGCTAATTAGCCCCCCCCCCCCCGGTCATTTCAGTCAAAGCACACAGACCTGGTGGGATAGGCTAACTTGTGGATGCAAAGAGCACCAGATTCAAAAGGAAGAGTGCTCCTGATTCTTCCTTTCCTGCTGTAGCTCGAATTTTGTGCTTTTAAAATTTGATACCTTTTTCTATCATCCTGCACAGCACCTCATCTTAAGAAAAAGCACCAAATTTGAGCTGGGCCTGAAGAAACTCCCTTTGCAGCCTCAGTTTGAATTCAAAGGGGGAAATGGGGTGTGCACCTGGGTCGCATCCACACCTTTACATTTAGAGCGCCTGGCTTCCCCCAAAGAATCCTGGGAACTGTAGTTGGTTTTTTTAAGGGTGCTGGAAATTGTATCTCTGTAAAGCATAAACTACAGCTCCCAGGATTCTTTGGGAGAAAGCCATGACTTATCAAAGTGCTCTAAATGTATGGTTCCCCTTTGTAATGGTAGAAGGAAGTTAAAACCACCTGACACTATGTGACACATCCAGCCCAACATGTCAAAGTAGCTCATGGCTGATGTTGGCCAATTTTGGATCCAGCTCTTTGTGGCATCCAGTTCCCTACCCTTAGAAGTGTGTTCAGCAGACTTTTATGTCAGCTGCTATCATCATATTCCAGGTTCCATTCTGTTTCTTCTGGAGGGAGTGGGCAGACATTACTGCTGTTGGATTCACAGGTTCGGGGATGGCAAAGATGGCAACACACTGAAGCAGCCCTTTGGATATATCCAGTGCTTTTTTTCCTTTAAAAAAATGTTTAGGGGTACTCTCATTTTGACTCAGGAAAATCACCTTTTTATAGTTCAAATCGGGGGAAATAAATACAGTAAATGGACAAAAGTACAAAGATTCACAAAATGTTTAGGGGTATGCGTACCCCTGCATCCCCCCCAGAAAAAAGCACTGGATATATCCACACTGCCTCTTGGTCCCTGGCTGTTGACACCACAGTTTAACCAATTAATCAAATAAATTTGGCATCACTCGCCGATTTGCTGCTTTAAGATATCAAACCTGCCTTTCACATCCAAATTCAGATGTATTAATAAGGCAGCCAAATACAGGTTGTTGCCAAACAGTAGCATATAAATTTAAAATGTAGCTAAGAATTATACATATAAATAAAAAAACCCCATGATCTATGCAATAAATAAAACACACATGAAAGAACAGAATCTTAAACTTCATCTACCTAGTCTATGTTGAGTAGCCTTCACTGTGAGTTTAGCTATATTAAACATTACAAATTTGTATGAACCAGACAACAGATATTTAATCTTATCCCTGTCACTGACTGTAGCAGCCAGTGCTAAAGATTTCTCCTTATATTTTAGCCTAGGTGTTTCAGACAGTTTAATGTGTAGTGTATTGTGTACTCTACCCAGGGGCTACCGCATACGCAAAAGTACTTTCATGTCCAGTTTTCTGCTATTGCAGCTGCACAACTCTTTTTTTCCTCTCCTCCCTCTTACGGTGAAATTGCTTGATGAAGTAATGCATGTCAGGACTGGGCAAACAGTTGGCATTGGGTCAAGAATGCCAGGTCAAGTTTGCAAAAGCTAGTTCAGAACTTTACCAGCTGACAACGAAACCACTAATTTCTGCTCTGACCAATGTCAGAACTTATAATTGCAAATGTTATATCTGCTGCATACCTTCGCTGCACTGCAAATATACCACAAAATCTATAAAACCTGCCTTTCCTCTACCCCCCAGGACTCTTGGGTGGTCCAGGAAAGCACAGCTCTGAGGTGGTTTTATATTCAGACATAACACACCTGACATCGACCCCAAACACACAAGCAACATAAAATCACAGCCTCGCACTGTTTCTGTGAAATGGGTTTTGATTTCATATACATAATTTGCCTATCGTGGAAAACACCTTGTCAAAGATTCAATTACTTTTAAGGTACGCCGTCCAAGCTGGTGAACCTCAGATGGTACCCACTTCTATATTTTCATTAATTCTTTGCTGAGGTCAATTAAAAAGTTGGACACAAAAAAATAGGGTGTTTAGATGGCACAAGGGTTTGGTGCTGGAGTTCAGCTTCTCTCACCTCCTAAAAGCTTGGTTCACATTCAACCCCAGTTAGTGAATAAGGGTAGAATACTGGAAGCTGAGCCAAGCACATTTGGTGTTTAGTTCAACCGCATGGCTATCAGAAAAATTTCCACAGTTGGACCGATGGTATCTCATCTGAAGGGCCAGGGTGGAATGCACCCTGAGGTAATTTAGCACATGTGTCAGTCACTGAAATTAAACCCAGTCTTTTTCATTCAGAATCAAGGAGCATTTGGGACCTGCAGTGTGAAGCGAATTGTGCCGTGCTCCCGCTCTCCAAATGGCTTCTGATGCTGTGGAGGTTTGCTTGTGGTCAAGGAAAGTGGCTGCCTTGCCATATCCACATGCTTTGATTTCGCTTCCTTTCGTGTATGAAAGAGCAATTTAGCCCATTTAACTGAACAGTTTACTTAGGCGGATAGCCTGGGCTGAATGCCCTTGTAGTAAAATAAGAGGCCTAGCCCTGTGTGGGACATAAGCTGAACATCCTACTTCTTGGCTGCTATGCTTTCTTGACTATCGTAGTCATGGTCTCCCCACACCCACTCAGTGGTGGGTGTGGTGACTGGTGTCTTTAGGGACCGGATGGGCAGAAGGTAGGAAGACCAATAGTATGTGGCACCAGAGCCAATGACAGCCAGAGCCAATCTATTCTAGCTTTGTCCCCATCCTTTCCCCTGCTAGGATTATGCTGAGGCAATACTGAGACTAAGGAAGAGGAGGACCACTCCAGACTTGTTGTAAGTGAAAAGGCAAGCAGGTGGTAGCTGGCTGGTGGGAGACTGAGCAGTGCTCATTTCACTCTAATGGATTAGCTCCCACATCCTCTTTCTTTCTATTTTTCTTTATGGGTCAGGGATTTACTGTTACATACGCTCTCCATAATTTTTACAGTTGCTCTGCCCATGTCCTAAAATGTAGAGAAGGGAATTCAAAGGAAGTGGACTCCCGAATTACAGGACAGACCCCGTAGTTACACAGGGGGTACTATGCAAGCAAGGAAGCAGAAAAAATTATTTGACTGTAAGTGGTCAAAACTCTTACTGATATGAAATCATTGTTTATCCAGATAGATTAAAGGAAGAGTTAGATGCTGGCTTTGGCCAGGTAGGGCAGAGGAGGAAACACCCAGTGATTGGGATGCCAAAAATGGGGGCACGCCTAGACTTGGGGGGATAATTTAAACTAGAGTTACTCTGAAAATGAACAAAAATGCAATGCAAGACAAAAATGGTGACTCTGTTGAAGTAGAAAATGTTTCAAAACATTGGCAAAAAAACCCCATTAAAATCTGAATTGCTGTTGTTTCAAATCTGCCACCTCTTTATCCAAGGAAAGGTTATTATTTTCAGGTTGGATTCTTGAAATCTCTTCCTTCTTGAAGAATTCTAACTCTTTCCATACCAAACCACTTTTTTAAGATTTCCGAAGCCTGTGGCAGCTTCTTTGAGCCAAGATGATTTTCAAACTGGGAATATTTATTCCCCAGTTTTCTAGAATTATGGTTTGCTGCTATGACCTTTGTTTTGCAATAGCGCCACAGGCTTGGTACGTGTAAATGAGAATGGTTAATGGTTTAGCATTATGTAGCCTTAAAGATGCGTAAATATATAAACATGCTCATCAGAATATATCTTGTTTGAGGGCCCAATGCAGAAGGGAAGATAGATGGTGAAAGGAGAGCAGGGAGCATGCAGTGTGGAACAAAATCATGCTTATAATCTCACGTCGTGGGTTTGAGCCCCATATTGGGCAAAGGTTTCCTGTATTGCAGGAAGTTGGCCTAGATGACACTCGTTGTTCCAGCTCTACAGTTCTAAGATTTGAAGATTCTATGACACAGCCTGTTTGCTCTTGTAATGCGTTGTCATGGGTTTTAGAGTTATGTCTGAATCTTTCCAGTGTGGCTGTGAGCTAAAATGCTCATGCCGAAATATCTGTGGGTCTGAATTAGAAAGAACAATTGCAAAAGCAGTGAAGGACGGAGACCCAAGTGGAATTTTGCTTTGGGCAATGGATTTTCCGCATATATCTGTCTGGGGGAGGCAGGAAAACAGAATTACCAATGGAATTTATTCCTTTAGTGGGCTTCACACACACCCCTCATTTAAACCCTTTAAATGCACAAAGGAAACAAAGCAAAACGGACGCAAGAGACATCTCCTCCCTCAAGCTCACTTTACAAAAGAAAATGAATGGGGCGGGCGTTCTTTTTAGGGGTCCGGCAATGATGACAGCTGCAAACATTTGATTTTTACAAGTTGCTTTCCCAAGATGGGGCATAGGAATGGAGGCAGGGGGGCCAGAATGGAAACTGGTGAATTAAAAATGGAGCCAGTGGAGAACCTGACAGGTCAGAGAAGGAGCTCAGTAGAAAGTAGTCAAATACAGGCAATCGAGATTCACAGGCCTTCCATAGTTTGGCCTGAGAAGTGCTTTTGTGAGTGCTCTGTGCAGGCCTCCCCATTTGGCCCATGAGGCTGTTTTCAGGACACACTCACCTGCTCTACACCTAGTATCATCTATGGCATTGGGTGGGGAGAAGGCAGAGACAAATGGGGGGAGGGGACTGGTCGCACCTGCAAGGGCTAATGCACACCATGTGAAGTTTTTGCAAGGACTGACAGTCAGTTGATCAGCTTGCACAGCTCAGAGAGGACAAATGGACACAAATAGCCCCAGCCATACCCTCTGCTACCATGACTTCCCTTTTGCAGGATCCTAAAATAAGTTCTTGGTCTTGGTCTTGGGGAGAGAGAAGGCGGCAGAAGTGGAGGAAGGTCGTAAGATCAGGATGAACACAAGCAATCTTACTCAAGTATTTGAACAAAAGCTCTTGAATGCTCCCTGCCTAACAGAATCCTGCAATTCAAATATAAAGGAAAGTCAGGACAAAATCTCATGTGTCTGATGGGACATGAATTGGGGGGGGGGTTAGGGGGAGCACTGAAAATAATAATAATAATAATAATAATAATAATAATAATAATAATAATAATAAATCTTTACCCACCTGGCTTTGACGTTAGCTGACTTTTCATAATCTAATATTCTTTACCTATCAAAATGCAATTTTACTGGTTGGGAAGTTTTAGTAGTAGCTGACGGGCAACCTTAAGTGATGATAATGCCCAAAACTTTCCCCTTTTTAATCTGGGCAATTTTAAAAATTAGTATTAGCACTGTCCTATAAGGTTTATCGGAAAAGCAGCTTGGGATGGTTGAACACCTGTCCTTTTAGCATCATTTTAGCAAAGACTAACATTTTTATAACTCCAAAAACGTGTAGGTGAACAGTGTCTACCGATTTCCTCCAGGATTGGCCTGTGTTCCCCATATGTTCCCCTTCTTCTCAAGGGGGGCATTTTCTAATGCTTAAGTGAATGGCTCGCGTTCTTCTCTTCTGCTCACTATGTACACAAGAATGATGCCGAGATTAGGGTGTGTGTGTGTTTTGTGCCATGTTTCATTCTGGGGAAAAGTTTTCCCAGGGATTGTTTCATCCGTGTATGGGCCTCCAAAAGAGCCCATTTTCTTGTAGATATGTAACAGAATACCCTTGAGTAGATTGCCAGTGGAGGGAACTGAAGCTGAGTGCTACTTTTACAACCACAGCCTTCTCCTGTGTGAGATAAAAGTTCCAGGCCTGCTAGTTTGGAGTCAGCAGGGAGCTCCGAAGTGATAGCTCCAGAAAGAGTATCCCAAGGGCTATTTATTTAAAAGCAAAGGAGCCAAGTTCATTCTCTACCTTTGTACTTGCCTTTAAGGTTTCTTGCAGCAATTATGCAAAACCTCAATGATTCCACATTTCAAACCTCAGTGTTTTTACATTTCATGTTCATGGGGCATTTTTATCTGCTCATGGTATGGTTGTGAAAGTTGTGTTGTAGGGTTTGTCTATTCATGGATGCTTTTTAAAAAAAGAAAAAAGTTTGACTTATTTAGTTATTTTAGCCAGGGCTTTTTTTCAGCCGCAACTCAGTTCTGAAACCTCTCAGGTGGGCACCATTGCCATTCTGAGAGAACAAGGGAGGTGTTTGTGGTGAGTTCTGGAACCTCTTTTTCTTGAAAAATAGCCCTGATTTTAGAACATGTAGCTCTTTCAGAACCTGCAGCTTGTTTTCAGTTCTTTGGTTCAGCCATCGAGCAACCCAACAAAGCCTGTTACTATTCTTCCCATTTTGCAGTTGGGCAAATAGGGGTCAGCAGAGCCTGAGGTGAAGGATACAATGGTGCTACCTATTCAAAACCAACTGGGCTGGCAGCTGAATCTTCAGTATCTGTGATGGGACAGCACTGTGCATCACACTCGAGAGGAGCAGGCTGGGTTAAGAAGAGCAGTGCAGGATGCCTAGCTCTCCCCAACAACACCTTGCCATTGCTCACTGCACCCCTCCAGAAGTGGTTATAGGGGGGCCACTTCTGCAGCATCCAAGAAAAGAGGAAACACACCACTACTTTCACCCCGCCAAAAGAGGAAGACACCAACTTGCATAAAATATGCATGGGCTATTTCTACACATAGATGCAAATTTATAAATAACAATTTATGCATTTATTAACTACATTTATATTCAGCCTTTCCCTCCAAGGATCACAGGGTGATGCACTTGGTTTTCCGCTCCCCATTTTAGCCTCACAACTACCCTGTGAGGTTGAGAGACAGTGGTAGGCCCAATTTCATCCAGTGAGCTTCATGGCTGAGTAGGGATTCGAAACCCTGGTCTCTCAGGCCAAAGCCCAACACTGTGGACCATGACAACACACTTGTAATTGAAACAGAAAGACCAAACATAGTGGGGAAGACTGTGACCAGGTGCTGTTTGTGGCTGCTCGGTCTGCTGTCGAGTTGATAGGCAACTTCAAGACCTTTGCTGTCTCTGCTTGTGTTTGTTGCATTTAAACTGGACTTGGGCTGGACAGCTCTTCAGGAAGAGGACTCCATCAATTGGAGGGTGATACTCTGTAAAGTAGGCCACACAGTCAAACCGACTGACTAACTGCTTCCTAGATTTCTCACAGGAACTGTTCTTGGAGACCTCTTGGCTTCTACCCTCCTGAGACTCACACGTGTTTCTCCACATTTAACATCTCATGGTGGCGGGGGGGGGGGAGTGCAGGGGAAAGAACAGTCCGTGAAAGGCTTAAGTGCTCCTCTGCTCCTGTTCACCCCCTTGGGAACCAGCTCTTCCACATTTCAGGGGCCAATGGGGCTACAGCTACGCAAGTCTATAATGTATAGTTTGTCTAATACAGTCGGCCACACTGGCTCTAAACCACCATTAATCCTTGAGAAAGAGGTGGACATAATTTCAGAAGGAATTCTTTTGAAAAAACTGTAAAGCAAAGAACATTTACTGAAGGTGGAGGTAATCACTACAGCACCCTGTTCAATAATGAAATGGGAATAATTTCAGGATGACAAGCGAGGAATAGACTAACTGGTGTCTTCATGGCTAGAGTGACAATAGCGAGAAAGAAAGCATCGACCGGGGGGAGGGGAGAGAATTATATGAGAGCTGCATACTGTGCTTGAAAATGAACAGAACTCAGGAATTGCCAGAAAACATTTCCCAGAGCTCCACAATCATCACATTCCCTCCAAGTTTGTCCTTGTTTCCAAGTTTGTTCTCATATGGTGTAATCAGGGTGAAAAGTGATGAGGCGAGATAAAACCCACTATCCGTGGGCTCGCTTGCTTTGCACTTTATTCCTGTTATATGTTTGGTTTGCCTGAGTTAAGTTTGGTAGTGTCACCGTTTTTTAATTTTTTTAAAGCAACTTGCAGAGAGGGTTGACCTTACATCGCACCACAAAGCAATAAATGTTAGGTGGACTCCTGAAAAGGGGGAGGGAATTGCCTCTTGCATTTTCACTTCCAAGAACAGTCTAGTCTGAAGAGCACCAGCTGCTTTTGTAGGGAAATGGTGAGAAACCCTAAGAAGGGGTCCTTGATAAATAATTAATTTCACCAGAAAAGTACAAGGATTTATGTGGCACTTCATTGGTTTATTTAATTCTGTTGAGCAAGAGTTGACTTTCTTGACAGTGTGAGTTGTTGCACACTATGCCTTAATTCTTGGCATCTTTAATGTCAATGTCCAAGGGACATTGTTTGGAAGAAGGAATGGAAAAAGGTTTGTTAGGGGAACAAGAGAGAGAAAATGCAACACCTAGAGGTCTTCTGACTGGCTTGTTATACTTCAAAGTTTACAATAAAGCTATACCAGCAACTCTGCTTTTATTTTGTGACACACAATCTCCTTTTTTCTTTCCTTCTTTTCCTTTTTTTATTTGGGAACTCCAACTTCTTCTCGCCAAAACACCTTTGACTCCCTTTGCTATTCCCCCTGAAACCAGCTTTTGAAAACAGCAGATGAAGCTCATTTAATCCACTGGAGAGCCAGAGCAAAACCTTTTCATTGCACAAATTAATTACTGCAACTCAACTTTCTTACGGATGCACAATTCCTTTTATTGGCACGTCTGCATAGGGGGCAGGCAAGAGAGAGGATAATAAACAAGGCATGCATCCACTTTTATGTGATTTGAGTTGAAAACTGATTAAAGTCCTAGCCTCTAGATATTTTCCAAGAATGGTTCAGGCTTTATCATAAGTGTCTCTAATATTTACAAAAAATGGTGAAATGAAATGTTACAAGTGTGTGGGTGATAAATCATGTTCCCCGTTTTATATACAAATGTTCCATATAACCTGGCAATGAGATGAGAAAAATCATCTGCAAGATCCTTGAAAAAAAGAAAACAAAATTATTACTATTTTTATTTATTGAATTTATATACCTTTCTATACCTGGAGGTCTCAGGGTGGAACCCCAAGTTTCTGTGGGTGCATTCATCAATATTTTAAACTATTCTCCCCATACATTGAATTGGATGGATACGTGCAAGCTGTAGCTAACCAAAGCTGTTTCCAGGTTAGTTAGAAGGAACAATATAATTCACGGATTGACCCTGAAACATCCTGACACAACTATGGCTAGTAGAGGCTTATAGAATGATGGGTTTGCAATAGTAATGGGGGACAAATTCAGATTTTTTTGCACCTGATTATCACTTCCTGAAACAATACGTGAACCGAAATGCAGGCCACCTTTGAAATTTGCACTTTTCCCAAATTTATGATACAGTTCCTCCACCAAAAAAAATGTGTACATGAATAGGTATACGGTGCTTAAAATGCATAAATTAATGAACATAAAGTTCAAAATGCATTCTGCTATGGGGAACTGCTTGTAGAAATGTGTCAGTTAGGCAAAAATCACATGCAAACATGGGCATGTTGGGTGAAATCCACAGTAAAGTCCTGACACAGTTCAGTGAGGGCTTAAAAATAGTACAAAATTTCAGACTGATGCTTTTATTTATGCTGGAAGCTGTCCTGAGTTGCTGGGATGGCCCAGTCAATGGGCAGGGTAAGAATAATAAAATTATTATTAATAATAATAAAAGTGGAGAAGTAAACTTAAGGTTGTAAAAATGACAGGTTGAGAGAAGCTGAAATGGACAGTTTAGTTGGAGAAATTCGTCAGTGTATAGAATTAGACTGAAACTCTTGATTATCTGTACTGGGGTTGCTGAAAATAATATCTAGAATTGGCACACTTTCCTGTTCCAGTGCCCAGTATGTTTTAGTTGTCCAGCCCAGTTCTAATGTAAAATTGTGTAAGCATTTGATGCAACCTTTCTAGAAGTTAACATCATTACAGCATTTGCACCCTGGTGCTTTATATGTATTGTTTAACTGCTTTCCTTTGGTGGATATTTTATTAAGGTCTCATTTTCCAGAATGAGAAGGAAGGGTCATTTCCAAAGTAGCAGAAACCAGGTTAGCCACATGCTTCTTTTAAATATCTGTTTTATGTAGCTTAGCTAATGAGACCACCTCTGCCTATTCTTTTTGTTTGTTTTCTTAAAATAATTTTTTTAAAATGTCACAGTGTGGATGCAGCTGTATAAATGTGTTTCTGCCTATTAATATGTAAACACACCCTATCCGGACAAAGTAGAGGTCCTGTTAGCAGGTCTGCCTGCCTGCCTGTGGCTGCAAACTGTGTAGGAGGAGATAAGGCTCTTCTTAAAGTTTCAGGTGCCCAGGCAGGTTCCCTTGAATCCCACACAGTAACTAGAAGAGGGTCGAGTGGCCTGGTCAGTGACTCAGTACTTGTCCAGGTAGGGCTCAGAAACACTCCTTTCTGAAATGATGGATAGCTGCTGCTAGTCAGCATATATGATGCATAAGATCCTAAGAACAGCCTGGCTGTTTTACACCCATTTAGCTAAGCAGATGTTTCTGTGAAGCCCAAAAGCAGGACATGAGCACAATAGCACTCACCCTACTTGCAATTTTCAGCAGCAGCAGAGTGCATATTGCTTCTGGCACTACAGGGCCATTGATTTGACTCAGTATAAGGCAGCTTCCTATGTTTCTAAAAGGGACGCAGGTGGTGCTAAGGCCTAAACCACTGGGCCTCTTGGGCTTGCCTCAGAAGGTCAGCGGTTCAAATCCCCGCAATGGGGTGAGTTCCCACTGCTAGGTCCCAGCTCCTGCCAACCTAGCAGTTCAAAAGCACGCCAAAAAGTGCAAGTAGATTAATAGGTACCACTCCGGCAGGAAGGTAAACGGTGTTTTCATGCACTGCTCTGGTTTCAGTGTTCCGTCACACCAGAAGCAGCTAAGTCATGCTGGCCACATGACCCGGAAAGCAGTCTGTGGACAAACGCCGGCTCCCTCAGCCTGAAAGCGAGATGAGCGCCACAACTCCATAGTCATCTTTGACTGGACTTAACCGTCCAGGGGTCCTTTACCTTTTTACCTATGTTTCTAACCTTACAGCACCTTGGTTTTTCACTCTCCCTCCTTACCTGCCTCAGAACTCCCCCTTCTTCTCCAACGTCCTCTGAATATTCAGCCTTCCCTTGGGAAGGCAATCTCTTTTCAAACCTCAGTTCAAATTATAGCTACTGTGTTGGATTAAGGCGTGGCACGCAGCCCATAGGGGTGTGGCACGCATCCTGGGGGCATGGCACGCCACTGAGGGGGTGTGGCGCACAGTGCGGGAGGAGGGGCAGCCGCCATAGCACCCCACCGGGATCACACTGCCGGGGGCGGTGTGCTCCCCCTGCACTCCTCTTTCTCCGCCAGTACTTGGAAGAAAAGGTAGAATATAAATGGATAAATAAATAAATTCATAATCATGAATTCATTGAACTGGCTACTCCTAAATTAGGAGAAGCCAACATAGTTGCTGGATCCCAACTTCCACCATCGCTGATCATTGGCTGATGAGACCTCTAGTTTTAGCTCAGTCTGTATCTGTGTTGGATTTCAAATTGTTTTTATTCATGACATTGTTTTCATTGTTGATGCTTTAATAGTTAAATTGCTTCAATATGTTTTCTGGGAAGCAATTAATAAATGAAATGAAAAAACTTCTGGAAGGTACTCCGTTGGCTACCCTGTCTGAAGCCAAACCAATGGGATCAGCGCACTTCTTTAAATGACAATTTTTTTAAAAAAATGCATTTTTATTGAAGTTATACACAAAAACAGACATATAAGAAAATACAAAGAAAAAATTACAAAGAAAAAAGAAAGGGAAAAAAACAAAAAAAACACAAAAAAAACAACAACACACATCCGAAAAAAGAAAAACACACAATCTGAACTTCCTTCCATCCTTTTGATAAGTATCAAATATCACCTTCCATTACGTATTTGATTTTCAATCTATAGTCTTAAATTCACTCGCTGGTCGTATTGTTCTAACCCCGTCAGTTCACTTTAAACATTTATTCCAATATATTTCCAAAATTTGCTCCAATTTTTCAGAAATTTCTGTTCATCCTGATCTCTTATTTTACCTGTTAATTTGTCAAGCTCAGCATAGTTTACCATTCTAATCTGCCAGTCCTTTATGTTGGGGATAGTTTCCACTTTCCAATATTGTGCCAACATAATTCTCGCTGCTGTGGTGGCGTAGAGGAATATCGTCCTATCTTCCTTTTTAATTTCTTTATCCATCATTCCCAACAAGAAGGCTTCAGGCCTCTTGGGAAAGGTATACTTAAATATTTTTTTAAGTTCATTATAAATTGATTCCCAAAAGCCTTTCACCTTTTTACATGTCCACCATAAATGATATAGGTCACCCTCCACCTCGCCACATTTCCAGCATCTCTTGTCCTTTAATCTATACATTTTGGCCAGTTTCACAGGGGTGTGGTACCATCTATATAGCATCTTCCAGATATTTTCTCTCAGTGCCATACATGCTGTGAACTTTATGTTACAATTCCAAACTTCTATCCACCTTTCGAAATCAATATTATAACCAAAGTCAATTGCCCATTTAATCATTGCCTCCTTCACCTCCTCGTCCTTTGTGTACCACTCTAATAGTATATCATAGATTCTGGACAGGGTTTTGTTTTTGCCTTCTATTACTTCTATATTAAATTTTGATTTTTTATCATCAAAACCCACCTTCCTCTTATCCTCTTTTAACAAATCATTCACCTGGTGGTATTGCAGCCAACCAGTGAATAAATTTTTTATTTCTTCATAAGGTCTAGGTTTGGGCCCTTGGTCTGTTTTTCTTAACATTTCTTCATAGGTGGCGTTTATCTCCTCCATATTTATTTTCTTGACCGTTAAAGCCTCTATTGGTGAAATCCACCATGGGGTCTTTCTTTCAAGGAGGTTTTTGTTCCTTTCCCATGCTTGATATAATGGTCCCCTAAAAATATGGTCTAAGAAACTCTTGTGGACTTTCACTTTCCCATACCAAAGGTACGAATGCCATCCGTACCGATTATTAAAGCCTTCCAGGTCCAGTAGCTCTCTATTCTCCAGTTTTATCCAATCTTTTAATCAAAGTATACAAGCCGCTTCATGACAAATTTAAGGGGGTTTGGAGGAGGAACAAAAAACTGTGCCGTCTAACATGAGTTCCATATGTGATACCAAATAGGTGGCACAGTTTTACACAGCTGCATGGAATATGATTGGGAACTTATTCATTCATTCATTCATTTTATTTGCATGAGGCTTTTCCACACACAAAAAAACCATGCTCAAAGCAACTTGCAACAAAGAAACAGGGACGCATTTCAAACAAACACTATGGAAAAAGTTTCATAATAGTGTAGCAAAACAATGACGTAATATCGATTTCATAGTGGCATAGTCAAACAACCAGATAGTTACAATTTCATAAGAACACAGCAAAACAAAGACAGAATAATATCCATAAACCACATTTCCATATTTTAAATATCACAAAATTTATTAAACAACATGCAGCATCCAACAGCAAAAATAACAAGGGAGCTTCGCAGTTTCACCTCAGTCCTAAAATGTCCCTCCCATGACGTTCCTCAAATTCTTGAAGCAAAACCATAAAAGGGAAAACTTCATGTGATGCTTAAAACAGATTATGGATTAGGTTGTTTTGCCTTCTTCAGTGGTAAAGGGATTTTGTTCCACTTAGGTGGAATCTACATACATGTTAAAAATGTTGTGAAAATGCTATATATATATAGTTTTGAAAAATGCAATGAATTTGCTATAGCTCACAGTCTCTGTCTAGTGTCACAATTGTATATTGCACTTTACAACACATTCAAAATGTTTTATTTGCAGCTGTACAGCTGTGTCCTATTACTGTGGTACTTCATTTGGTTTGTTGTTTCAAGCAACTGTGGAAGACAAAACAATTGAATGTGTTGGGCACACTATTTTTTAACAATAATTTCATATTGAGGCTTTGCTTTCACCTTCACACACAATTGTTGGTTTCTTTGGTGCTGCCCTGAATTTTTTTCTCCTTGAACAAGTACTTCCCAAACCATGTTTCCTATGGTGCCACATCCCTCAATGACATAAGATTAAAGCAAATATAATTTAGAATCCATTCTAGAGCTGGTATGATTTCATTACTCTCCAGAGCTTGGTTATGTTGGAAATTCACAGCATTAAAGACGTTTGTGAAAACTATTATGCAATAAATCAATTCAAACTTAAAATGACATCAGATATTCATTACAATAGGGAACTGGCAGATAAATTGGTATTAGGAAATTTACAAATTTGGGGAGATTATGGTCTAATTGAGACCAGAAATTTATTGGGAAATGATTTAACAAAGATCTGCAGGCAAATTATTGGTGATGGTGAAACATGCATTTCCCATATGCCGTTTCCCCAGTATTTACATAGTGTCTTCTATAATTGCTAAGCATAGTTCATTGAGGGACTGCACACAATTTGAGATGATACTGACTGGTAAACCATTTAAAGGAATCTTGAGTCAATTATATCAAATTCTAGCTTATCTAGATACTATAAGATACCGGGATAATGAGAAAATGAGATGAATACCAACATCTCACAAACAAGATGGAAATGGAAACATTTCCAACATTCTACAGAGACCAAAAGAAGTCGATTTTCTGGTGGTGTTTAATACCACAGAGATTAAGATGGATATACGTCAACGGGCAAGTCAGCTGTAAGACATGGGATGCAGCTTGTGCTATCTTATTACATATAATGTTCTATCCCCAGCTAAGAAACTATTGGGTTTTGATAGTAAATAAAATTATCCCTGGCTATGAGCTACCTGTGTATCTCTAGGCTGTGTGGAAGTGTAAAACCTTCGTTTATCGGGAAATGGCTGCACATTTACTGATGAATCTGCCAGCCATTGAGGATTGGTTTTATGTGGTTAAACTTGCTAATATTAAAAGAGTAAGAGAAGGAACACAGCAAAATGACTCATTTATGCAGAAGTGCAGCTTGTTTGTCCGTTTTTGGAGTGATAAGGTCCAGAACACAGTTTTGTTACGTGTTGTGATAGGAACAATCTGATTAATATTTTCCTTCCTTCCTTCCTTCCTTCCTTCCTTCCTTCCTTCCTTCCTTCCTTCCTTCCCTGCCCCACCCCTTTCTTCCCTGGTTTTTCTTTCCCATGCTCCTTTGTCTTTTTATCTGGAGAATGTAAATAAATAAAATAGACACCCCTTATTTATTTATCAGTTCTGGAGAACCTAAAATAATGGATCTGATGTAGGTTGCTTGTTTGTTTGTTTAAAATACTATTGATCTACTCCTTTCCTATTGTTGAATTAAGATACCCTGCATATTTCTTTATTATTTTATTTATTTGTTACATTCACATGCCACATTTCCTCCAGTGACCTCATAGATATGGAATCCTTGGCCTGATTTCAAAATAAAAATATTATTGGGGGCGTGGGGGGAAGAAAACTATACCAGACTTCCTATGCACATTTTGCTAATGCGTCGAACAACACTTTCAGAAGTACAATCCGAACGTTGGTGTGTGTGTGTGTGTGTGTGTGTGTGTGTTGTGTGTATTTGTGTGTGTGTGTGTTTCCCCTTTCCCCTCCCTTTCCATTATAGCCTTATTTCCAGCGGTATTTTCTTGACAAGCTCAGTAAATTGCTGGGTGTATTGGACCTTTGAGGCTTGGGGCAAAGAATGGGAAAATTATTTACAAAAGCTTGAAAATATTTAATCACAAGAGGCAGGGGGCAACAATGTTTTAATTATCAGTACCTTAGGCCATTGGCTGGCTGGAGGCTTTCTCAAACAACCAAATGCACTGAATAGCTGTTTGCCAGCCTTAGGGTCAGGCCTGAGATGAAACAGATAAGATAATTGGCTCTAATGAAATCCAGAAGGCCTTGGCTTTCTTGTTTGAGCTTGGATTTGAAAAGTGCGTGTGGAAGTGAGGCTTAATTCAAACCAGTCCTGAACTAGGCCCATTTCTCAATGACTTTGATATTGTTTGAAGTTCTAAAAGTGTTCGCCACACCACTGGCCTGCTGGGCCGGGCCTCCCCGGTCACCTTAATTACTAAGCTTTATTGCTGACTTTACTACACAGGAAAGGAGCCATTATATGTTCCATCAACATCAGCTCTCCTCAGATTGGAGGAAAGGGCAGGGTGAAAGGCCACTGTAGGAAGGCAAAAACTTCACTTTGAGGTAGTCGGATCATTTACCAGTGTTGAATTTCACTGTGCTATGTGTGGACATTCCTTACAACACAGAAGTCAGATTTCTACTTTTAAAAACATTTTTAAAAAACCCTCCCACGAAAAAACCCCCCAAGTGATTAGTTTTCAAAACATTTTGTTTGTGCTTCATTTGTGAAGGAAGCCTTTCCATTTTTTTTTAGGTTGGGATTCTCACAAAAAAGTGCTATTTAATCACCTTTGAGGGGAAAGATACCAAAGTTTAAGGTGCGTTGCAAATAGAATGGATTCTTAATGCTTCTTTGAAGTGCAAATTAAAGAGGAAACCCTTAGAGTGAGACCTAACGCCCTAAAGCATTGGTTCTTCTATATCTGGTTTAATATCTTAGTTTAGGAAAATATGAGTGAATGCAAGGTGTTCTGGAAACATAGGAGGAGTTCCTGTGAGGAGTCCCTGCAGTGGAGGTAGATTATATCTACTTCTAAAAAGTGGATTATTGTGCCGTTTCCACCAAACAAGCATTACTGTGTTTTAGTTCTGAAACTGGTTGGCTTTATAATGTGCCAACTGCTACTTCCACTTGCACTGTTGCTTTAATAAGCCTTTGCAAACAAAGGAGTGGATAAATCTCAAAGGTGCATAAGAAACACTGAAGTTTATAAGACTTTTCCTTGGGGAACGGACACTGAGGGTGTCACCAGTCATGGCAATTTAGCTGTTCTAATCATTCTGCTTCAAGCTGAAAACAGAACAGCAACTCTGCTTCCAGGGCTCTAGAATCCAAATGGTTCTCACTAACAAGGAGGACATCCCCCCTTTGCCCAGACTCAAACTTAGGCTGTGATTGGGGTGTTTGGCAGCACCATGGCATGGCAGGATAGGGTTAAACACGCCCTCACCCCTCACTGCAGTTTGAGTCATGATTGTGCTCCTCTCCCTGTGGCTGCAACTTAGAGGGTAGGGGGAAAATGGATGTTGTTGGGTTTTGTTTTGTTGGGTTTTTTTTGCAAAGGGGAAGGTTTAAGCCAGGTGTGGCCAAACTTGGCCCTGCAGATGTTTTTGGGACTACAATTCCCATCATCCCTGACCACTGGTCCTGTTAGCTAGGGATGGTGGGAGTTGTAGTTTGTAGTTGTAGGGATGATGGGAGTTGCTGAGTTTGGCCATGCCTGGTTTAAGCAAAAGATATCTAGAGAGGAGGGACAGATCATAAGGAAGGGACTAGAGCCATCTGTACCAGCCATGATCATCTGAGAAAGCTATTGAGCAGCTGTGTGGGATGGCTCATCTACACCTGCAGAGATTGCACAGCTTTTCCATTGTGTTTTTAAGAAGTCAGATTTTTCTTCTTCTAAGCTTAGGGGGAGGGCGTGAAACACATGGGGGAAACACATGGGAAGGAGGACGGTTTTCTCATGGCGTCATGCAGATGCCTCATAAAAAGTGAGCGAACAAAGCTTAGCTTTTCCAGAATAAATGTTCAGTGGTTCATGACGGCATGGAACTGCTTGTGCTTGTTTGCTCACCAATCAGCAAATGAAATAGGTATGAAACTGTCCGAGCCATTCTTTTCAGGGAGTCGTTTTACTTGCCGCTGAGGAAATCTCAGCTGCATTGAGTCTTTTGCACCATTCAGGGTCATTCCATCCCATGCTCCTCGGGTTAATTCATCCCTCTCTTTCGCCTCACTAAGGACCTACACTTACCTGCATAAGTAAATCTTTATTTGTAGTGTGCATCTAGAATAAAAGATGCTTCTGTGTCAACTTATGGAAATGAAGACATGGCCACAGCAACCTTAAACACATTGCCCATGATCCACCCATTCAGCTGGAATGGGTGGAAATAGAACACTCCCGGTACCTGCTATTACAGAGGAAATCACCTGCCAAAAGGAGACATATAAGATATTGGATTGCATACATTTGATTTGATCTGAGGTACTACGTGGCTTCCAGTGCACAAACTGTACATCTGCATGTGTGTGCCGCTCTTTTCAGCCAAGTGAAAAGCTCTATGGGTGTTAAAAGTGTTGTGCATGTGAAAAGTTGTTTCCTTTGCTGAAGTAGGCAATAGGGGGGGGGCACTTGCAAGCTGAGAGGCTTGTTGCGTGAACTGGATCCCCAACTCCACAGTGAATCTCCTGGATAGGGTGTGGGCAAAAGAGCCACATAAATATGGGGACCAGTATCTAGGTTGTGATCCAGAGAGCCCCTTTCTAGGCAAGGACATCATAATTTCTCCTACAATATTTTGCAGCAGCAACTCCTGTGGCATTAGAGGTTTCTGTGGCACGTTTTGGCTTCAGCTTGTTGGACAGCTGTCAGGATATTGTGGCTTGGAAACACTGTGGTATGCAAGGGGGTTTAGCATGGCTCCCTCGCTGCGGGTCAGGGCTGGCATTTTTTTGTTTCTGCAGGCAATCTCGGGATCAGCCTGTTCAAGATCAAGAAGAAAATGAGGGAACCACGAAACGAGGTTCCCTCAAAGAAGGTAGATTAAATTAGGCTGCTTATATACCATAGATTGAAAGCACAATCCACCAAAGAACCCTGAGGATAGTAGCTTACCCTTCACAGAGCTATAATTTCCAGCACCATCCACAAACAACAGTTCCCAGGATTCTTTGTGGGGTGTGTGTACTCAAAATGTGCTTTCAATGTATGGCGTAAATGTAGCATTAGTCTTTTTCCATTCTGGAATTCATTCAACGTTAGCAGATAGAGAAGATTTCATTTCTGAAAAGCTGAACATAGGATCTCCTAGTAAAACAATAATTTGGAAGTATTGGGATTAAAAAAGAAAATCATTCATAGACTGAACTCTCAAAGATTACTAGAGGTGTGTGCGCGGGGGGTGACAGAGGAGATAAAAGAAAAGTATTTATTATAATTTTTGCTTTCCTGATTGCAATGAGCATGAAAGAGCAAAAAGGGGTTAAGGGGGAACCTCTCAGAAAACAAATGGTAGCTAATGTGGCTCAAAGGCAAAATAGCTAATAGAAGCAGAACTGGCCTTAGCACACGTCTGTCTTTATTTGGCTTTCCGTGTGAAGACGCACACGTACTTGTTAACAAGGTCAAAACTACCATTAAGGGGAGCCATCTTCTACGGCACACATCATGCTCCTAGTTGCAGCTTTGTTCCTGTGAAACTGAACTGTTCTAATTTAAATCATATGGATGTGATTTCATAGTAAGAGCAAGGATGAAAGCAAGCAGAAGGTGGGGGGGGAGCATGAAAATCAAAGGGGGAGTTAGGGAAAGTAAGATTCAGAACCAAATATGAAATAAAACCTAATAGGATATTGCTTGCATACTTTATATGACAATTGGGAAGGAATAATTTCTTCCTTTCTTTTTTCCTTTCTTATATTATAAACGCACCTAGTAAAGAACTCACCTCCCCCCCAAAAAAATCTGTAATCAAGATTAAAACGGGCACCGCAGATTCCTTATAAATTAAATGATTGCACACAAGACAAGAGTGAAGTAAAAGATACAAAGACTAAAATCACGCAAGCGCTGCAGAACATTCACTGACATTGTTAGGGCTGTTCTGAAATCTCCTCTCCAGATTATCCAAAGCGTTCTTTGGATGGTGGTCAGCGGATTGAGGTTGAATCCCCCAAAGACAGGAGGACTGTTTCTGGAGGAAAGGGGGTGGACCGGTGTAGGGGATTCCCTGGTCCTGAATGAGGTAAATGTGCCCCTAAAGGACCAAGTGCACAGCATGGGAGTCATTTTAGAGCAACAATTTATGAGGGATATGGGCAAGCTGGAACATGAGCAGAGGAGGGCAACCAAGATTATCAAGCATCTAGAAACTAACCCTTATGAGGAACGGTTGAGAGAGCTGGGTATGTTTAGCCTGGATAAGAGGAGACTGAGAGGAGCTGTGACAGCCATTTTCAAATATCTAAAGGGCTTTCACATGGAATGGCTTCAAGTTACAATAAAGATTCTAACTAAACATGAGAAAGAACTTTCTGACAATAAGAGCTGTTTTGACAGTGGAACAGGCTCCCACGGAAGGTGGTAGACAGTCCTTCATTGAAAGTTTCTAAGCAGAGGTTGGGTGGCCATCTGTCATGGATGCTACTGCCCCTTTATATAGGGAGAGCTTTTTGTGTGGATAAGGTTTATCATTATTGGAAGAACCATTTTGGATGTTTCTGCCTTGGGTTCCAGAATATTTTGAACCATCTCTGATGCTGTGCAAAATCTTGACATTGTATTATTTGTGCAAAAGCACCCTGTTTTATATTTCCACATAGAAAAGGTCTCTTGGACATCAGGTGTTCTAGCTTTGGAGGAACTTCTGGGACAAAGGGCTGGCCTACATATTACATTGTTCCTGGCCCAGGCAATTCTTTAGGGTGGTTCTCTTTGCCCTACTGTGATGTCTCACAAGCATGAGAAATGTTCCTTTACCAACAGTGAAATGTCCCGGAGCTTCCTATCAATGACAAGGGAATTTTCTACATAAGCAGGAGCTGTCCAGAGTAAACACACACAATATAAGCAGAGCACATGAAGCTGAATCAAGCCTCCAAATTACCTTAGTCAACTATACGTTGTGTATTTTGTGTTCTCATTTTGTTGTGAATCACCCTGTGATCTTTGGATGAAGATCATAACTAACTTGTAATATTGAGGATGCTCGGCCAGTCAGAAGGTAGGCAGCTTCTGAAACTAAGGCTGCAGTTCCGTCCAGAACTCCCTCTAAGATCTAAAAGAGTCTCTCATGTTTATTTGTTTGTTTGTGTGTTCATTTAGGATACTGCAAGGTCCTGGTTGTACATACAAATCTTTGCACACATACAATTTGAACTTTTCGCTTCAGGCATTACCTTGATGATTAATTAATTAATTTTGTCACAAAGCTCTTAATGAAAGCAAGTTTCAGTTATACTAAAAAGACACATATAATGTCTAGAGCAGTGTTTCCCAACCTTGTGCCTCCAGCTGTTTTTGGACTACAATTCCCATCATCCCTTGCCACTGGTCTTGCTAGTCAGGGATGATGGGAGTTGTAGTTCAAAAACAGCTGGAGGCACAAGGTTGGGAAACACTGGTCTAGAGTTATCCCAGAGTTCCCGAAAGATTGACGTCTGGAACCACTGCTGTATCTCTTTATAATACCCTGACGAATTCAGCACATCAGCTCTACTGGCACTTGGAGTATTATGAAATTCACATTGTCTGTGGTCTGTTCTTAACTAGTGTCTAAAGTCCTGCTGGCCCTTTTAAATAGATGTTTTGAAAAGAATGTACCAATTTAATGTTTTTGTCTTGGGGAAAATGTGTCATCGTTTCAGTGAGAAGTTCACAGCTCTGCTGAGACTCGGGAGGGCCAACAGTACTGAATGCTGCTGCCATCTCTAATGTCAACATCTTCCTGACTTAGATCAGAGAGATTCCTTTATAAATGGAAAGAAATTTCCATGTCATTATTTTCAGCTTCTTCATTTTTCTACTTAGCCTTTTCCAGAAGAAAAAGGACAGCCACAAAACATTGATTCGTAGAAGGAATCAATCCATGACGCAACTTTCAAATTCTTTCCAGTTGAAAGATTATTGAGCAATGGGAAAGACTGGTTATGAAAGCTCTGCAGTGAGAATGATTAAAAACCAGGCGGTCAAGTGAACAACCAAAGATACTTTTAGAAACTCATTTCAACTCTGTCTTTGAGATTGGTGAGCTCTGATAAGGTGTGCGGGCAACTCAAATATCCCAAAGGCAAGATTTCAGCATCTATGGTATGGAGAAGAAGAGATCTTAAGCTTAAACAATATTGTTTTTGTCCAGCCAAGTTACATTTCTTTTGGTTAACGCTGGAAGTAATTTTGCAGAATAGACTGTCTAATATAGCAAGCTGGTATACTAGGTTTGTGAGTGCTGTTGGAGTAAAATAATATTAAGTTAGAAGACAGGAACTATAAGAGAGAATAATTTTTGAAGTGAACTTATTGCCATGGAAATGGATTCAGTGCTATAACCATTAAGTTGCTTCTGTTCTGAAAAATGTGTATCTCAATGCCAAACTAAAATGCATGATCAGATCATCCCATTGTCTTTCCCCTTTTAGACAGATATGCATTATTCAGATTGTCAAAACTTTAATTCCAGGTTTGGCTAATTTGCTTTGGTCCATCAGGCATAAACTGTGATTCAGTTCCCCCCCATTATACCACCCCCCATTTTCCAAACTGAAGTCATATATTGTGGATTATTCTTCTACTGAAATTAATATGTAGATTATTCATGTACATGCTGCTTTATGGAGTTATGTAAACAAAAGACATGCTTCTTTTGCAAGAAGCTGACACCAAATTATCAATAGTGAGAAACACAAGAAGGGAGATGAGCACTGAAGACCCATTTCCAACATTGTGCAGAAGGGACCTCTTTATGAGATGACATCCTGCAGAGCACAGTAATCAGTTGGGTATATAAAGGGCAAGATGCTGCTTTAAGTATCCTGGCCCCAAGCTGTACAGGGCTCTGTAGACCAGTACCAGCACCTTGAACTTAGTTCAGTAGCTAATTGATAGCCAGCACAAATGTTTCGACAGCACCATAATACGATGGTGATCTTCTGGTCCAGTGAGCAGTCAAGTCCTGGCATTCTGCACTAGCTGCAGTTACAGGATCAACCTCAGGGGCAGCCCCACATAGAGCACATTACTGTAATCCTATCTGAAGGCTACCAGCACATGGATGACAGTGGTCAGGTTAACCCCATCCAGAAATAGCCATAGTTGAAGCTGGTAAAAGCACTCCTAGCCACTGAGGTCACCTGGGAGTCTAGTGACCAAGATGGATCCAGGAGCACCCCCAGGCAATGAACCTGCTCCTTAAGTAGGAGTGTGACCCCATCCAAAGCAGTCAATTGACCAACAACACCTTGGCACACCACCTCAGTTTTGCTGGGGTCAAGGCCAGTTTTTTGCCCCTCATCTAGCCTTCCCATTTACAGGTCACTCCTTCCTCCATCTAGAGCAAACACCAAGCCTTGACCTGTGTGTCAGGGCGATGACAACTTGAGACAGCCCCATGGAGGCAATGAAGTCCTCAACACAGATGTTGAAGTCGTTCTCATTCTGGTTTCCCCCAACACCGGACCTGAGGCCGGCCAACTCAGTCAAAGAAGCTGCTGGGAAGCAGGTTGGATGGTACACCAGCAACAAGCCTAGTTTACTTGAACCGGCACCAAGTGCAGGCCTTGGCAGCCAGCTTCAAAACAGAGGGACTTCCAGGTGAAGGAGATGAACCGCAGCAAATCCCCCTCCATCTCTGCAGCCTGTACCAAGTATCTGTACCAAGCACAGCTGGGTCAGATTATTTCCTCCCAATTTGCCCACCCAGGTCTCAGTAATACACACCAGATCAACACCCTCATCCAAAATCAAATCACGGATGAGTGAAATCTTATTGCATACTGATTTGGCATTAAACAACAGCATTCATAGACTGGTGGACACAGCAGATGAGCAACCAGGAACCTGGCCAAGGGAGGGGTGGGAGCCAGGATAGGACCTATCTCCTCCTCATGGCTGTGTCCCCCTCTATCTATGTTCACTGAAATTGGGGCAGCATCACCCCGATTTTCAGTTCACAGGCATCTCTGCTCCATGTGCTGTAAAACCCATACAAGATAAATAAGAGTAATTCAGAGTGGTGAGGGAAGTTCCAAGGTTGTTGGGTTTTTGTTTATAACCCTCTCTCGCTGCCTGAATGACTTGCATCTGACATTCATAGTGTTAGAAGCAAGGATCGCGTGCTAGATGGTTTAACAATGGCTGGAAACCATCCTGTGACTTCTTTACAGACAGCAGAATGCACCAGACTGAATGTATTAGGACTCAGGGGAAAGTTTCTTTTGTGAATCTCTCCAGACTCCCAAGAACATGTTGTTGAGCAAGAAGTTTGGAATACAGGAAGAGCTGCTTTGCTTGGAAAGGAGGAAACTGTTCCAGAAGGCCTATGCAACTCTATGGCAGGGATGGGGAACTTATGGTCCTTCAGACATCATTGGACTACAACTCCTATTATCCTTTATCAATAGCTATGCTAGTTGGGGCTGATGTGAGCAATTTTTGGAGAACGACAGGTTCCCCAACCCTGTTTTTTCACGGTCCATTTGGAAGCCACAAGAGGTGGGTGGGGGACAAAGATTTTGCAAAAGAAACTTCCAAAGATGACACTGCATAAATCAGTTTTACTCATTTAATTTGTGGACATGACTTTCTGATGTGCTACCTTGAGTATTATCACATTGCCCTTGCACCTGCTGTTCACAATATTGCCTTACTGCCTGGTCTTGCTCACTATATTTCCCTAAGGTCCTAGATTTTGTCTCTTTGGTGAAACTCCATGATCCAGAAGTGGTTTGTAGCTGTCTGTTGATGAGCAATGGTGTTTAAATAACATCTGAAATATATCAGCTCTCACAAGGATGCTCAGGAGTATGGGGCTACTTCCCTGCATCATTAGTGCCACCAAAAGATCTTGGATTCAGACAGTCCTGTCCTATGTGGCTTCTTAGGCTGTGGAGCTGGCGTTCTGCAGTCAGTTCCATTCAGGTGCAATCTGAATTTGTCATATATCCTAATTTGCATAGGACCAGGGTCATAGCTAGCTGCTCTGGGACGCAGAGCGGCGGGGGCGGGACGAGCCACCCACGGGGGCGTGGTGCAGCGATCCGCTCAGGGGGTGGCGCAGTGATCTGCCTAGGTAGGCAGCCTGGCAAGCTGCCCACAGAGTCCACCTGGCAGACACAAGCCCCACACTGCCATTTTGGGCAGCGCTGGGCCCAGAGCCACTGCCTCACTCCCAGGAGAGACGCGTGGCTCGGGCGCACTGCAGGCCAGGCCCCACAGTAAGTGCTGCCCCCGCGGTGTGCCATTTTGTCACCCCCCTCAAGGATGACACCTGGGGCAGACTGCAACCCCCCTTCATACGCCCCTGCATAGGACAGTCCTCTAATTGAAGTATGTTGCTGACAGTCCTCTGTTTGAAGGGCTGTCTGGTCCAAGTCCTGGGAATGGAGAGCTAGAGCCTTGAGGCAGCCCATCAACAGTTATAGCAGACTGAGTCTTACAGGCTGCTTGGCCACAGTGTTTCCACTATAGTGCGACCTTATAGAGTATTTCTATTTGGAGAATAGTAATTATGTAAAAATTTGCATTTATACATGAATATGCATATACACATTTTCTGCAAATATGTGTCCTTTTTTGTTGCTGTTGAGGCATCCCTCTTTTTTGGGTGACTTGTAAGTGACCACCCTGCTGAATTACTAAATATGTCATTGAATTTTCAAGTCACTGAGGGCTAGACTCTTGCAATACCAAGGTGAAGATTTCTGGTTTAGACAGGCCTTCGCCTTGACACTGACAAACTGATTCCAAATTCTTGCCAACCTAAGACGTTTTGCTGCCAAAGGACACCTCTTCCCCTTTGCTATGGCCAACACTTTAAAAATAGGCTTGTCTCCCCATTCAGAAATCAGTTTCCCCTTAATTCCACTGCCCAAAGTGAACTGCTTCACCTAACCCTTGTAGGGCTGGCCCAAAACAAAGAGGCTGATATAAAACACTGGGTATGAAGGAGTTAATAAGTGGAGAATCGAAAAGCCTCGAAGTTTCTTCCTGAAACCAGCAGGGGGTGCTTTTCCTGATTTGTGGTAGCCAAATTCCTACCAGGCATGACCTCAGAAAATGCCTGACAGCGGGGCCTGAATTTGATTATGGGAATTTGTATGTGTCCCCACCCCACCCTTTCTACAAGAGTTAACCCCCCCCCATCTTGACAAACATTTTAAAATGTTAAGAGGATGGGGATAAGTTTAAAAAGCAAACATTTCCCCCCAAAGAAATTTATAGTTCAAATTTACACCAAGTTCTCACTCACTGGAGCAATGCAGGTTTCCACTGAGACTTCAGAGTTCTCTTTGTAATCCATTAGTCACTTCCCTCGAAGAGTCAGCCTTTATAGGCAGAAGGATAAAACAGGCCCAGATGTGGGTGTAACGTTAGAAGCTCTCGCATGTACCTGCAAATTGTGGGGGTCTTTTTATAATAATAATATTAAAAATCCTCAGAAAGTAGGGAGAGAGAAAATGAACATGGAAGTAAACTTCGAGGGAGATGAGCTAGATGGCAGCTAATTATGGTATCATGCTAATCAGTGCGTTTTAAATGAAGCCTCTTGTTCATAACCGTTTGCCTATTCTTTGTCTTCAGGACTGTGATTATGCCCATCGCCTCTGAGTTCGAGCCCGACTTTGTCTTAGTATCGGCTGGCTTTGATGCCGTGGAAGGCCACGACCCTCCTCTAGGCGGGTACAAACTGACAGCTAAATGTACGTACGCATTTTTTAAAGTCTCTGTCTCTCCCCCAAGGAAATTATTCTAGGTGGTGCCAAAATTTTGCCTGATATGCTCACGTAACCATTTTGCAGCAGTTAGCAAGGTGCAAAGTCAACGCACGAGTCGACAGGCGGTAGTGTCTGATATTCGCAATGGCTACCTGCATCCCATGACATGGGCATAAGCAACATTCTGGCTATTGTAGCACCACAAAGGTTTTGTTGGTGGGGTGTTCATTTGGCCTGGTTTGTTTTTGTTTTTGAGTCTGGCAGTCAGAGATAATAGTAGGAATAGGCTTTGCTCTTTGGGGAGACTCACTGCTAAGGGTTTATAATAATAATAATTTATTATTTATACCCCACCCATCTGGCTGAGTCTCCCCAGCCACTCTGGGCGGCTCCCAATCAAATGCTAAAAACATACTGCATTAAACATTAAAAACTTCCCTAAACAGGGCTGCCTTCAGATGTCTTTTAAAGATAGGATAACGGCTTATTTCCTTCACATCTAAAGGGAGGGTGTTCCACAGGGTGGGCGCCACTACCGAGAAGGCCCTCTGTCTGGTTCCCTGTAACCTCACTTCTCGCAATGAGGGAACCGCCAGAAGGCCCTTGGCGCTGGATCTCAGTCTCTGGGCTGAACAATGGGGGGTGGAGATGCTCCTTCAGGTATAAAGGACCGAGGCCGTTTGAAGCAAAGGTCCAGTTAATGGCCCAACAACATTAGCATGGACGCGGGTGGCGTTGTGGTCTAAACCACAGAACCTAGGGCTTGCCAATCAGAAGGTCAGCGGTTTGAATTCCCACGACGGGGTGAGCTCCCGTTGTTCAGTCCCTGCTCCTGCCAACCTAGCAGTTTGAAAGCATGTCAAAGTGCAAGTAGATAAATAGGTACCACTCTGGCAGGAAGTTAAACGGCGTTTCCATGCGCTGCTCTGGTTCGCCAGAAGTGGTTTAGTCATGCTGGCCACATGATCCGAAAGCTGTATGCCGGCTCCATTGGCCAGTAAAGTGAGATGAGCGCTGCAACCCCAGAGTTGTCCACAACTGGACTTAACGGTCAGGGGTCCCTTCACTACATTAGCACAATTGTTCTGGGGAGCTCACCCTGTGTTTCTGCCTTGTCTAAGTAAATAATTGACTCAGTTGGATATTGCTATACTTAGAAAGAAAGAAAAGCCATGACACACACACACACTTTTTTCTCATTTCAGAATAGTGCATAAACTGGATCATATGTTGCTGCTTCAGATCCTATATTGACTTTTAGTGCAACACCCCATAAAGGGTCTCCCAAAGGCCCCAGATTAAGAACATATATACTGTCTTTGATCTTCATACGCAGCAGTTGTTGATATCAATGGAATTGTTTTGTGCAGCTCAAGATCCAGATATTCCCCTTTGCCATATTATAGCCCCGCTCAATAATTTCAGCATTTCCTTTCCACTGCTAAAATGTTATTAAATTTTTAATAAGACAACCTGTAATATCAGCATGGCTCACAATGCGTTATGAATATTCATTGTATAAAAAGATAAAGGAGAAAAAGAGGAGAGCCATATCAACAGTGAAATATTAAAAGATTGCCATGATAACGCCCAATGGCTTCCCATCCAGCCAGATATGCCAGGGGGTAGGTGCTCTCATGCATACATGGAGCTCCTCCACCCATTCACTTTAATGGACAGAAAAATGATACCTGTGCTTTCCATTGGACATGCGAAACTTCGTCCTCTGAAAGGAAGGGTCTGCTTATGCAAGGACTCCACATATGGGGTTGGTCTATGGCGGGGGTTAGCAAACTTTTTCATAGGGGGCGGTCCACTGTCCCTCAGACCTTGTGGGGGGCCGGACCATTTTTTGGGGGGGGGGGGGTGAACGAATTCCTATGCGCCACAGATAACTCAGAGATGCATTTTAAATAAAAGCACACATTCTACTCATGTAAAAACACACTGATTCCCGGACCGTCCGCGGGCCAGATTTAGAAGGCGATTGGGCCGGATCCGGCCCCCAGGCCTTAGTTTTCCTACCCATGGTCTATGGGCAACAGAGAGCATATGGTTGGTATGTTCTGTATTTCTGCATTACAGTTTCATCTCTACACATTAAGTTAAACCAAATTCTTGTGCTATACAAGTGTTTGTTTTCAGGCAGACTTTTTAACCCTGAGTAGATTTAGTTACCTGTGGTGCTATGTTGACTTCTGTTGATGAGTTTTTATTTTCATGTTATGTCATTGTGTTACTGTTCTTGCTTTGATTTGCGGTTCTCTGGTTTGAGGATCTTCTGACTGGGGATTGTACATATTTGTAAATAGGTAAAGGTAAAGGGACCCCCGACCATTAGGTCCAGTCGTGCCCGACTCTGGGGTTGCGGCGCTCATCTTGCTTTATTGGCCGAGGGGGCCGGTGTACAGCTTCCAGGTCATGTGGCCAGCATGACCAAGCAGCTTCTGGCGAACCAGAGCAGTGCATGGAAAAACCCTTTCCCTTCCCTCTGGAGCGGTACCTATTTATCTACTTGCACTTAGACGTGCTTTCGAACTGCTAGGTTGGCAGGAGCAGGGACTGAGGAATGGGAGCTCACCCTGTTGTGGGGATTCGAACCGTCGACCTTCTGATCAGCAAGCCCTAGGCTCTGTGGTTTAACCCACAGCGCCACCCGCGTCCCACAGCGCCACCCGCGTCATTTGTAAATAAGAAACAATAATAATGGGAGGAGCAATCCCATGGAGGTCAAGGTGGCGAGAGTTCATGGCAGAGGAGCTGCCACTTCCTCTCTGAGGAAAGAAAGCTCCACAGTATCCTATGTCTCCCAGGAGGCCCTCTTAGGGACCATAGGATTGCACTCAAAATGTCCTTCTATTCCTTCATCCAACCAACCAACCAACCAACCAACCAACCAACCAACCAACCACCATCTCTATAAATTGCATTTATATCCCAGCCATACTCCAAGAAACTCAGGGCAGAATATATGACAACTCCTCATTTTTGCCCTCAAAATAATCCTGTGAGCTGTGGTGGAGATGTGGGAAGGTGAAGGGCTTTTGGGAACTAATTTACAATGAACTTTTTAAAAAAAATTAAGTATACTTTTCCAAAAAAAAACCCCGAAGCCTTTCTATTGGGATTAGTTGGAAAGGAGGTTAAAAAAAAAGATAAAAATCTATTTTTGTATGCCACGACGGCAGCAAGGACTCTGTTGGCCCAGAACTGGAAGACAGATGTAATACCAACTATTATGGATTGGCAGGTTAAATTGATAAACTGTGCGGAACTGGCTAGACTATCAGGGAGACTACGAGATCAGGAAGCTCAGAAGTTTTATGAAAATTGGAGTAAATATTTGGTGTATATAAGAGACAATTGTAAATCTTTAAGACACTGGCAGGGTTTGATTAACTTCAACAGCATATGGCTAATTAGATAAACGAACAAAATACTCAATATAATGAAAATATATGATACTTACTGAAGGGGTGAAGGGAAGTCTGAAGCTTGGCAGAGCTAAGGTTCTATATGAGACTTATTTGTATAACAAATGTATATGAATGTACTCTTGTTGAAAATCAATAAAAAATTAATGTTAAAAAATAATAATAAATAAATCCTGTGAGCTGGTGAGTGACCGAGATCCAATACTTCAACCTCCTAACTGCTGTGCAAGACCAGATGTGCATTCGCCATTGCATTAATGAAAAAATGATATGTTCTTCCTTAGTTCATATTTATTAATATTCTGTTGGGAGTCTCCCTGAATGTCTGAGGAAACCCAGCCAGATGGGCGGGGTATAAATAATATATCATCATCATCATCATATTTCTATACTTTAAAGTTTTTTCTCTGCGTGCATCTTGTAATTTTAATAATAATAGAAAAATAACATATACCTTCTTATCTGTCTTGAATAAAGAACTGTATGCAAAATATTTTCACTGTGATCCAGCTCAAACAAAGCAGTTTTAAACCCCGTTGATTTAAAGGAGTAGCTTAAGCATGTGCTTAAGTGTCTCCCACAGAAACCGGTGGGATGAGAAAACAAAAACAGAAAACACTTAACCTTAGCTGGTTTGTGCCCTTTGTATTTGCTTTATCATAAAATGCTTGGGGAGAAAAATGTTGTGCCTAAAGTTCTTGATACTGCCTTATCACCCGGTGCAGTAATTGAACCATTAAATGGGAACTATCTCAAAGATAGTAAACAGTAAAGTGTCAAACAAAGTGCTGGGTGACTTTTTTCATGGGGAGAGAGGGGTAAGGGGAGCTTCTGCCTTTCCCAGAAAGGCCGGACTTAGTGACTTTCTAGAACTTGACTCTTGCTTCTTCTCTGTTATCTCAAAGAAAACATTTGGCACCATGGGGCAAAGTGGAATGACAATTAGCAGTAGTTTAACAAAAGATGCCCTTGAAGCATTTATTTAGAAGGCACATCAGTCAATGTGAGATTGGATATCTACTTGCTGCTGAGCCCAATTATTGGAGTCCTTAATGTTTACAGTATGGCATGATAAAATGAATTTTCAAGTTCTTAACCTGAGGTAGCACTGTAATTATTATTGCATCATATCCCAATTTTCCTCTAAGGAGATCAGGTGGGTGTGTACACTGCTCCTTATTATCTTCCTAACAAGCCTGCAAAGCAGACTTGCCTAATAATTAGTGAGTTGTCCAAGGTCACCCAGTGAACTTCATGGCTGAGTGGGACTTTGTCTGCCATGTCTTAGTCCAGCACTATAACCTCTATATCACACTGCATTCTCAGGACTTTATTCCTAAGAATTTTTGAGATTTTCTCAGATTAGGTCTTTATTTATCAGAATTTCACCCCCTTGCTATCCAAGTCCGACTTACAAGGAATGTTTGATGCCCCTAATATTTAGAAAGTTTGTTTTGTTGTAGTTGTTTGGCACAAGGCAAATATCTTCTTATTTGCGCAGGCTTTTGGGATTACTTTTGGAACTTTGACCTGATCTGCACTTCCGCTTTAGGGTTTTTATTTGGTCATTTGCTTTCTTGCATTTTGTTACGTTTACCTTTCGTTCTGTTTTAAAATTGTATTTAAGATGAGTTGCGTGAAGTGGTTTAACCACGCTTTGGTAAAACGCCCTGGAATCTTTAGATGCAGGGCAGTGGAGAAGCATTCTTTATAAGTAAACTATAGCAAGTCTGTGACATAATTTGAATGGATCTTTATACACGAGATCGGCAAGTAAATAGCGATGGCGTTTATTTATTTATGGAGAGTAGCCCTGAAACCAACAGGGAACCAGGAGACATTAGCTGGAGCTCATAGGTCCCTGCTGGACTGTTAAGGGCTCCACGGATTGTTACCTCAAGTATTTTAAAAAGCAAATACCTCTTATCTGAGGCAATATTCTCTCCCTGGCCCCTTGGCCATGGACTTCAAAAGCTGAGCACAGGGAAAGCCAGAGAGGCAATAACCTTTAATCTGACAGAGAGGCCATCCTGGTAGGGACAGACAAGTTAAGGAGTCTCTAAAAAGTCTGCTGTGGTGTTTTAACCCCATCAAGCAATTAAAGGCCATTTGTTTCATGGTCTGCACCTTTTCTACACTCCCCAACTCACACACACACACTTTTTTAAAAAAAAACTAGTTTCAGTATTTGGGATCCTTCCTTCATTAGTCCACCAATGCATTTCTCTTTATCTCAAGCAAATGCCCAAGTTGTTGTTGTTTTTAAGCAAACAGCACATTCTGTGTATTGAATTATTTTTCAAGCTATTATGAGTAAAGTACGGGTGGAGCTCTGCAGCCACCTGGCGGGATTCAGAGCAGACCCCTTCCTCCTCCCCTGTTGCGGCCTTTGATTTAACCCCCACGCTCCCACTCACAATGTAGATCTTCACTCCCTACTCGTTCCCAGTGTAAAGGTAAAGGTCAATGCCCCTAGTCGGTTAAGTCCAGTCAAAGGCGACTATGGGGTTGCAGCGCTCATCTCGCTTTCAGGCCGAGGGAGCCGGCGTTTGTCCACAGACAGCTTTCCGGGTCATGTGGCCAGAATGACTAAACCACTTCTTGCACAACGGAACACTGTGATGGAATCCAGAGTGCACGGAAATGCCATTTACCTTCCCACCACAGTGTTACCTATTTATCTACTTGCACTAGCATATTTTCGAACTGCTAGGTTGGCAGGAGCTGGGACAGAGCAATGGGAGTTCACCCAATCGCAGGGATTTGAACCACCAACCTTCTGATCGGCAAGCCCAAGAGGCTCAGTGGTTTAGACCACAGCGCCACACGCATCCTGTTCCCAGTGTAGATCTATATTCACCCCCTTGCTCCTGATGTAGATCTTCACTAACCCTTTCTTCCCTGACGGGGTGGGGTTGCCATTTTGTGGTTCGTCCCAGGTGCCAAAATGTCTTGGGCCATCCCTGTATGGAGGGCCACAGGTTCCTTACCCCCCCCCCCCCGATGAAGCAAAGAATGGTGTCACAGTAGGACAAAGCTGTGGCGACAGCCTCACAAGTGCAATGCATAGACCAGCTCTCATCCCCATCGATGAGAACTAGGAGCTTGGAGTCCTAGCCTGTGTGTGCACTGTAACTTTACAGCATATTTGAAGCACTGTCTTTCCCTCAAAGAATTATGGGCCCTGTAGTTTACCCCTCACAGAGTTAGAGTTTCCAATAATTCATAGCAAACAGCAGTGCCCAGAATCCTTTGAGGGAAATGGTGTGCTTTGAATATGCTTTAAAAGTGCTGTGTGTATACAGTCCTAGTGCAAAATTAAATTACATTGCACAAACTGAGGGGTGTACTGTGAGTCCTTCACATTCCAATTCCAAACACTTCTAATAATGCCAGTGGCCTGAAGGTAACACCAGTGATCAAAGAAACAAAACAGAAAAGTGTGGTCGTAGAAAGCCAACTAGGGCAGATTTTGTTGTTATTTCTGGGTTGAGAGGGACCGGAAAAGAAATGTTCCCCTTGCGGCAAATTATTCTGGCTTTTTGTGCCTTTCTGACAATATTTTGGACTATAAATCAGGAAATGAAGTGCTATAAATAGGGACTTTCAAGTATGGCCTTGGAACACACTAATGTGTAACCTAAGCACAAAAAGCTAGCATGTCAACCTTCCTTCTTTATTCAAGGTCTAAGTGAATACTGGAAAAAAAAGTGGGTTCATATATTCAGTCCCTGATTTGACCTTCTGTAAAAAGCCTTTGTTTAATGTGTTAGCATAGGCTTGTTGATTTACTTTGTCTTTAGGAAACTCCAGTTCATCTGTGCTTGCAATTTGTCTTGTACCGAACACATGTCAATAACTCCATGATTAAAACTGGCTTCAGTATGAGGCTGTCCCAGTTTAAGCAGGAACCGACCTTCCCATTGATCATACTGCACCAGAAGGCTATTTTCGACTTTTCTCAGTGCCTAGCATGCAGGCCTTCCAAGTGTCTCCAGGGACAGTCCCAGTTTTAAAGAAGTCGTCCCAGTTTCTGACTTGATCCCAGAATGTCCCACTTTTCCTTGGGACGCCCCTATTTTCTTTGGGGAAATGTTGGAGGGTAGGGAATAAGATGTCCCTATTTCCGTTGGAGAAATGTTGGAGGCTATGTGCGTGCTGTTTGCAGATGGAACACATTTCAGGAAAATAAATCTCAAGCAAAGTATCCTCAGTTGAATTTGCTGATTGTAAAGAAATCCCCTCAGTGGCTGACTTCGGGCTCTCGGATTTCAGAGTCACTGGCGGAGGAAGGAGGGTGCGGTGGATGTGGTCCGACCTGGGTGTCATCCCTGGGGGGGGGGGTGACATCACCCCCCGCCCCCCAGATGCTCGCGCCTCCCCCGGGTGCACAGCATGTGCACTGCTCCGGGTGCCAGAGCAGCTAGCTCCGCCTCTGCCCTGTGCAACACTAAAAATTGGTGCCCCTGTGCCTCTCACACTCTGTTCTACATCGTTGTTGTGGCGCCCCCTATGGCAGTACCCTAAAACTGCCTCTGATCCCCTTTTCTTTTGCTCATTTTAAAATGGCTTTTTTTAAAAAACTCAGAATTCTGAGTACAGTGTTCACAGAATATAAATGGTGCAAGGTAGTATCCAGATCACTGTTACTGTGCAGAAATTAACTGAGTGGCTGCATGAGCAGCCAACACCTACACCCTCTAGTGCTGGGAAATAGGGCCCTCCACACTGCATGCATATATATATATATATATATATATATATATATATATTCTCAAACCCTCAAGAGAGGAACAATCAAAACTCCCATAAGATTCATCAGGGCTCTCAAGAATGAACTGCAAAACAAATGAAGATTTCAATAATGAAAATGTAGGATTGGAAAGGCGAATAAGGAGAGACCTCTTTCCCCCCCCTTACACACCCCCTACAGAGAAATGGGTTGGGCTGACATTGGGAGGTGGGCAGCAGGAGTTGGGGAAGAAAGGCCAGGAGAAAACTAAATACCAATTGGAGGGGGGTGGGGAGGAACTGACCTTACATAACAGCCTCATTGCACCCCCAGAAATAATGGTTTGATGGAAATGGTTTCTTTTCCTTTTCCGAGGCTCTGGGGACTCAAATGCCTTTCCAAAACCAAAATAGCCTTATGTAAATTAAGAGCACAAAAGCCCAGTTTTATGATTTGGGTTGCAGTTTAATTCCTTTCTATCTTTCTTGCCATTGTTTAAAAAAGCAGCTCAGAACATCAAAGGAAAATGGCATGTGTTCTAAATCAGGGCTCCAGCACTGAAGTATGACAGCACAAAAATTAAAGCTAAATAAATGTGCTGTTTTAGCTCTCATATTTTCCCCAGAATTGCGTCTTACGAAATCAGCTCCTTTAAAGATGTGGAGGTTTGGTTGCTCGCTCGTTGGATTTGTTCTCTTTCTTTCTTCTTTCTAAATTCCTTTATTTTGTTTGATCTAACTCTGATGTTGGTGCCGTGGCAAAAGATCACTCCACTCTCCTCCCCCAAGAAGTACAATAATAAAATAGGTAGTTGTCACAATACGTTTGAACACCGGATCCTGGCTTCTTAGTTCCTCAAGCATGCATGGAATAAAATGAAACATTCAAAAGTGTGCTGTGGTGTGTCTTGACAGGCAAGTATGATTTTTACCAAACAGCAAACCTGCCTCAATATGCAAGCCATGGAAGTGTACCACATGCCAAAGCGTTCTGGGTTACAATAAATTGCATTTCTGTAAAATGCTTTTCTCCTTGTCCTGCAAATGCTTATTCGTAGGTTCCTCTTTTTGCTTGTTTTTGTGTGTATGTGTACATACAGACACACACACACACACACACACAGAGAGAGAGAGAGAGAGAGAGAGAGACTGTCAACTCATAAAATATCAGGATGGGATATTTGAAGTCCCATTCAAAGCAGTACGAAATAATCATTAAAATGACTGGCTAATCAAAAAAGTTTTTTAACAGCTGCATAGGTCTGTCAATCTTAAAAGGTCTTCAAAAATAATTGATAGGGAGGATGCCTGCTAAATCTCTGCTGGACAGGTATTCCACAGCAGGGGACCATCAACATTAAATACCTGATGTCTACTTCAGACCAGTCAGGCCTCTGTAACACAGGGGACAACTAACAGCAGTCCTCTAGATTATCTCAGTGACTTGAGTTGGGAAATAAGGGCTCTGGCAGTCCTTAAGGTATCCCAGACCCAAGTTGTTCAAGGCTTTGTATATCAGCACAAGAGAATAATCTATATATCCTTGTGATGGCAGCAGACATGAGGTTTGCTCTTCTTTAGCAGGGTAGACCAGTAAAATTCACAAATATACAGTTTCATACAGGAGCACCAATTTGTCCCCGTGACCATGGGTGCCCGGTGCCATGGGTGCCATGCAGCTTGCATGGCCCTGGCTCCAAAATTTGTGGGTGCCTGGCCCCTTCATGGGGAATTTTGTGGGTGCTCAGGCACTCAGGGCCTCAGGGAGTTGGCACCTATGCATTGGGGGGCTAAACAGCCCTGCATCTGGAAATTTTTAATGTTTGATGTTTTTACAATTTTTTTATATGCTGTAAGCCACCCAGAGTGGCTGGCGAAACCCATCAAGAGGGGCGGGGTATACATATTATTATTATTACTATTATTATTATTCATAATTAAGTATAAGATCCAGGGTTGTGTGCTACCATAAATCAAACACCCAGCATTTCATCCAGCAAGACCCAACAGCTGCTACTTGATTTGATACTAGAGTTGCCATATTTCAAAAAGTCAAAACCAGGACACCCCAAAAGTTGTTGAGCTTCTTTTAGGGAGACCCCAAAATTGTTGAGCCTTTCTTAAATAAAAACATGCATTGGCTCATTAATAATCTGAAATGCTTTATTTCTACGGACTTATCCTGATTTTAAGCAAGTGGATTACGTATCTCAAACACAATGCAGAATATTTGACTTCAGTTGCTTCTGGGGCTAGCATTTCCTGGGTTGCAGCCCAGGTTGCATTAGGCAAAATGTTGGGCGACAGGAAGCAGTGTAATTCTACTTGATGGAGTGCAGTGCGATTGTCCCGATGAGGAATGGCTTGTTCTTTTCCATTCTGGCTGGAATCTTGCTTTCCGAAGTTTGTCTTCCAGTATTCCCGATATCCTTCAACAACGTAGAAGAGCATCCAAACTCCACAAACTGCAATCCAGTAGAGTTCTTTGTAGGCTGTTACCTGTGCACTTTCACCCCAGGGATTTATTTCTGGGCAGCAAAGCCACAGGGCTGTATTATGTTCACATTGCAGAAAGTCCTGAAGGCATTTGACAAAGATATAGGATTTATGTGAGACCCCAATGAGGAATTGGCATTCCCCTACTGCAGATTATATAAGAGCAGGAGGCAAATCTATCTATCTATATCTATCATCTATCTATCTATCATCTATCTATCTATCTATCTATCTATCTATCTATCTATCTAATCTATCATCTATCTATCTATCATCTATCTATCTATCATCTATCTATCTATCTATCTATCTATCTATCTATCTATCTATCTATCTATCTAATCTATCTATCATCTATCTATTTATCATCTATCTATCTATCTATCTATCTATCTATATCTATCTATCTATCACCTATCATCTCTATCTATCTATCTATCATCTATCTATCATCTATCACCTATCTGTCTGTCTATCATCTATCTATCTATCATCTATCATATCTCTCTCTCTCTCTCTCACACACACACACACACACACACACACACACACAATCTCTTTCCATTTACAGTGGGTACCTCGGGTTAAGAACTTAATTCATTCTGGAGGTCCATTGTATTTCTGTTGTAGAAGCCCACCAATGCATGATTCATTCCTAAACCTTTACGGTTTCACCTTCCAGGTTTCATGATAGCTTCAAAAACATAGTTCCTGACCCTTATTACACCCTTACACATACATCTGACATGTGTGCCCATTGCTTAGCTTACTCCCTCTGAGTGCAATACTTTTTGCCCTTTCACTCTGCTCCTTTGGCCAATGGCTCAAACATGCACATGATGGGCTCTGGTGCACACTTGGGATTCTGGCATGACCAAGAATTGTCTGATTCACTTTAGGGTTTGGGGTGTCTGTGGCCTGCTGTACAATCAGCATTTTATGAAACACTGTTGTTGGCATCTGTCTGTTTCGGAAGGCAATGGAGGTGTGCACCTTTGGGGGTGGAGTCAGACGGTTGGATGGTTACAGCGCCTGCTGTGGCAGTAGAGACTAATACAGGAGAGACATGCTTTGTTGCAGCTGGGACAGATGAAGGCATCTGCCTTTCCTGCTGCAAATATACCATGCCATTTCTTCTATCTCCCAGGGGTTGTTCCTCCTCTGGTCACAGCTATGAATGCATGACCTGTTTCCAGACACTGCAATTGTCTGCAAGGGGCAGTGTTGTGCAACCATTAATGCTTATGGTACCAGCCCTGCTGCATGAGCCTGATATAAATGCAGAACTTGTCCTCAAATGGCTTATCAAATTGTTTTAAAATACTTCTTAGAGCAGATTTGTACATTAAATAATAGCAAGGGGAATGAATGTACAATTCTCTGCCATAGTGAGATGTATATGGGCAGTAGGCATTGGAATTGCCAGCCTCCCCCCAACCTGCTGGTGTTTTGCACTACAACTGACATCAGCCCCAGCCAGCACAGCCAATGATCAGGGATGATGGGAGCTGTAGTTCAAAACATCCAGAGGGCACCAGGTCAAGGATGGCTGGTATAACCCAGGTATCTCTCCCTGAAAGAGATGCATGAGTTGCCTCTTGGACATTCCTTCTGAAGCACAAAAACAGATGCAGAAGCCCCTGTGAACTGCATTTCCCACTTCTTTATAATGTCCAGAATTGCTCCACATTTTAAAAGATAAAAAATGCAATTTGCTGATTTGTGAACTGCAAACTGGAAAAGAAGCCTGAGAACATGCCATATGCACTCATTGTGCCCTTTTCTGGATAATATCCAATGTGTGTAGGACCAGGATATTGGATATATCAAGCCTTTTCTCTCACACACTCACAATATCTCTTTGGCTCCAGTGTGCATAATCTGTTTCATTCGCTGTCTTAGTCATTCACTGACACACCACAGATCGTTTATTCTCTTGCTGACACACCCTGAGCAAATCTTCTTTCAATTGCCAATATCCGCCCACATATATACTCACTTAGGAACTATATCAGGATAAGAGGGAGGATTCATTTGTGAAGTTTGGATCTAAGCACATTCTGGAGCTTGGATTTGGAATGTAGGGTCATTTTGTGACTTATTGCAATAACTATATTTAGATATCCAGCATTAAGAATGAGAGATTCTTTTCATCTGTGTGGAGTGATAAAGCTACCATTAACATTTTTGTATGTAGTTATGCTCCCTATTAAGCGGGCAGTTTAACTCTGTTCACACACCAGTGAAAATCTGAAAGCTTGCTGTGAAATATTCTTTGCAAAATAAGGTTACTGGGCACAACAATCCAACTTCTCCTTACGCCTGGCTGGGGTTGTTGCAGTTGGAATGCCCAGGTCTCCCAGTTAAGCCAGCACCTTGCTGGCTGATGCTGCCGGAGCAATGGAAGCATCATTTTGTTGACACTGACCTCCCACTTCCATGTGCCAATCATGTGGGTGGGCTGGCTCCTGACGAGACCTTTGCCAGCAGTTACCAGTGGGGAAACCCCAAATGGGGCATTGCAAGGGAGAGCAGGAGTAGGGCTGAGTCAGGCTTGGGATCACTGGCATGGGGAGCACACCAGATCCTGGTTGGTGCACTGAACTTACGGCCCTCCCTCCAATCTTCTCCCTGGCCACCATGAATGGGAGAACTATAGGTGTGGTGGTGGTCTTGCCACTTGCCACCTTACCCAAGGTGGCTTCCCAGTTTACATTTGTAAGTTGCAGGAGTGGTTTCTATCTAAAAATGTAACATGGGGGAATCTATGTGTCTTTCTCCTTCTTGAAATGCTGGCCTACAAACTGCCCCCACATTATTGCCCTGAAATAACCTTCTAACACACTTAAAAAACTTGTTACGTTTTATTAAAAAAAAAGTTAGCTTTGTCAGGATTGAACAATAAAGCTTTTTAAATGATTTATTATGTTTGTCTGGACTAAAACACATTTTTATAAAAAAAATTGCTTCATACACACACACACACACACACACACACACACACACTAAAATTTTGATGCCCTTGACAACTTTTATTATGTACCCCAGGACAAAAACATGTCATTGTAGCTTATTTTTTTAAAGCGTAGCACTGAAGATCCTGAGATGAAGAATAGGAAAACCTCCACAAACAATAGTTTTGGTCCTGGACTTACTGTTGAGTTTAATCAAGATTATACATGGAAGCCTCAACAAACCAGTGAAAATGCCCACAACCCCTAAAAAGTGTTTGTTAATAGAGTTTTTTAGAAAATAAGGAGAGCCCTGCTGGCTTAGACCAAAGACCTCTCTAGTCCAGCATCCTGCTCCCCACCGTGATTAACTAGAGATGTCTATGGTAATTTATAGATTCCACAGCCTTATTTCCTTCCTCTCACCCCACATACATGCACACTGCTCCAAACCAGGGGTGTACCTTGGGATTGGGAAGGTTGGTCTCCAACAAAGGTGCAGGCCTGCCCCCCCCCCAGTAAAAATCACACCTCTTCACTCTGGCTTAGAGATGCTCATCTACATGCTCCCTTGGGCCTCTAGGAGGCCAGGCCAGGCATGCAGGCTCCTTTGGGTGCCTTGGCAGAGGAATCTGGATGTCACTGGCATTGGCCATGGCAGCAGTCCTGTGGGGCCAGCTTCCCAGTTGGCTATTAGAAGTGTGAGTGGAGTGCCCAGGGGAGCTTGGAGGGAAGAAAGATGGAGAGAACAGGTGAGAGCTGCAGGAGGAAGCAGAAGGAAGGAAGGAAGGAGGCAAAGGGAAAAGCAGTGAGCGGAGGGAGGGGGCAGGAAGGCAGATAGATGGATGGACTGAAAGAGGAGGGGAGGCGGAGCAGAGCAGACCCAACCCCAATGGCCGCGGAGGAAGTCACTGGTGGAGTGTACAAGGAAGCAAACCTTTTGAGTTTCTGGTCTGTGGCCTCTCCTGGCTTCAGAGGCACCAATACAGCTCCTTGCCAAGGGTGCAAGGGAGCCTAGGTATGCCTCCACTCCAAACAAATTATTACCCCACCCCCTGCCATGGCTTAAAAGTCAAGAAGTCAGTCATGGACCTCCAACATTACATGTCACTTACCTTTAAAATCATGAGCATGGCAGTCCTGGATTCAAATGTTAACAATTAACTAATGAGGTGGCCATAGAGAAGCTACTGTCTCTCACCTCCCTAACACCACTCACCTCCAGTCTGCAACACGGGAGTAATATCATTCTGGCCTCAAGCTGGCTGATATAATATAAATGATGTGATGTAAACTTTCCCAAAGTGCTATATGCTGTCTGTCAGCTTTTGCTGCAACATTATCCACATTGTTTGGGAGTTGAGAGATGTGATTATTATTATTATTATTATTATTATTATTATTATTATTATTAAAGTGTGCCTTTCCCCTCCCCCCCCCCAAATATGCATCCCTAGCATGCCTTAAGAACCCTCTCTCCAAACAACTTTGAGTTATCAGCAATCAGCAGCCATGAGAGCAGACTGGACAAGACATACGTCAATTTGCCCTTTTAATCGGTTAGAGAGAGAGATTAAATTAGCTGGGAGATGCTTAGAGTACAACTATGATTCCTCCTTGTCTCTTGGAAGAGACACATTGCCTGCTTCTTCTTAGAAACCACATTCCTAGGTTTCCTAGGGTAGTTCCAATAACTCATTTCTTAACAGGAAAATGTTCTGGTTTAGGAAGGATTACTCTGAAAAGTTTTGACAATAAAATTTCAGCAACTTCTAAATTGCCCGTGTTTCCTAAATACCCAGCCACTTGGGGATCTGCCTCTAGTCTTCTGAAGCCCAGGCTGATTGATAACAGGACTCTATCACACTGTCCAATGGAGGGGGAAATTCAATGTGGTAGAACCAGCAATGTCGTCTGTATATCGGCCATAGTTTAGGTGCCTCGGGGGAAATTGTAACAAGTAATCCAGGCATTGAAACAGCTTCTCAGTACCTCTGGCCGGGCTCCAATGGGCTATACAGTGTTGGCAAGAACTTCCAAGTTTCGCTTGACACATCTTTGTAATAGAACGTAGCAGAAAGTTGCTCAAGATGTTTTATTTGGAAATTACAATTAATCAGGAGGCTTTGAGGGGCCAAAACTCAATTTCAACACAAGTTTCCTCTGTTTTGCTGAATTTCATCCATTACCTCTGCAATAAAGAATGACAGGCGGTGCATTTCTGGCTGATTATGGCATGTGTCAGGTGGATCGAGGAGGCAGGAAGCCAAAAGGAAAGTGACTAACTACCCAAGATGTGCAGTAATCCCTTAGAAATGCACTGTGCTTCAGAGTCCCTCTGCTACGATGAAATGGAATTGATTAAACACAGTGGCCCGCATCCAGAAGGTGCTGAGCACTTTCGACACTCAGTGAAAGGGTAGGTGCTAATCAGTGCCAGGAGATTTAGCCCGATCCCCCGAGGCCATTTACTAACACAAAACTCATTCCTGTTGTACTACTGTGGCTTTTGGAAAGGGTTGATTATTCATACACAGGATCTCGATGAGGTCTACTCATTAGGACCTTTGCCTGGGGTTCAGGGGACTTCAGGGTTCTCTGTTTCACCCAACCACAAATGTTCATTGGGATGCTACAAGAGAAATCACAGCTGAGTCAGATTGCCTAAGAAGCACTCTTTTAGCCCAAATGGTCAAATACTGTCATCATTGATATCCGGAAGCTGCTCTGGGAGCCTTTATCAGCTACAGAATGGGATAAAAAATGGAAGTGGCACACTTGCAGCTGCCATACAATACCCATTCTACATTTGTAAGAAATTGATCGATGGAACTCCTTGACTATTAACATCAGGCAGGAGCTTTTGCTGTACCAATTGCTGGGAAACACAGTTGTGCAGAGTGCTATTGTGCACATCTCCAGCTTTCAGGTTTCTGATGAAATAGGATGCTGAACTAGACGGACCATTGGCTTGATCCATCAAGCTCGTATTCTGTTCCAAGCAATGCCATCTGTCAGCCATGGTAGAAAGCTGGTACTTGGCCATGGGTGGAAAACCCGTAACCCTCCTGCTGTTGCTGTGGACTAAGATTCCTATCTTCTCTGACCATTTGCCTTACTCTCTGGACCTGAGGAGTCCTGTAACAGCATCCCAAGAGTCACAGTTTCCTCACCCCTGCACTAGACTATACAGGCCGTTGCTATGATATAGCCTATCCTTTTATATACAGTCCTATTGCATTTGAAGTGGGGAGCATTTTTAATAATCGGATTTTAATTTATTATTTTAGTTTCATATTTTTTCCAGTGTAAATGGCTGTTTGACATCATTTTTAGCAGTAGCAATGTGATAGTGCAATGCTTAACATGGTTATCCCATGCACGCTTACTTGAGTGCAAGACCAAGAGAAAATCTGTGGCATTTATGTCTGAGTAAGCGCTGTGGTCTAAACCACAGAGCCTAGGGCTTGCTGATCGGAAGGTCGGCGATTCGAATCCCCGCGATGGGGTGAGCTCCCGTTGCTCGGTCCCTGCTCCTGCCAACCTAGCAGTTCGAAAGCATGTCAAGTGCAAGTAGATACATAGGTACTGCTCCGGCAGGAAAGTAAACGGCGTTTCCATGCACTGCTCTGGTTCGCCAGAAGCGGCTTAGTCATGCTGGCCACATGACCCGGAAGCTGTACGCCGGCTCCCTTGGCCTATAGTGTGAGATGAGCGCCGCAACCCCAGAGTCGTCCACAACTGGACCTAATGGTCAGGGGTACCTTTGCCTTTACCTTTACCTTTAAACATGAAAATGCTGAACATGGATTTGTGTACTTTCATGTATCCCAGTGCCAGTGAAAAGACATAAAAAGTTCACTATTTGTATGGTTGGAAGCACATGCAAGGAGATCTCAGGTTCAGTCCTTGGCATTTCATGGTAGGAGTAGGAAAGACTCTTGTCTGAACCCTGAGAATCAGTGTACAGTACTAAGCCAGATGAACTAATGGTCTGATCCTATGCTGCTGCTTACTAGAATATGGCTGTGCAAATGACAAACAGTAAGTTGGCAAAATACAACTGAAAAGTTTGAGGTAACCAAAGTTTAGAAAATGAGGGCTCTGCTCCGCTTTCTATGGACTTGTTAAAATAGGTTATTATTTAGCAATCAAAGATTAATTGCTGAAAACAAATTACTGCAGAACCAACAGCCACATAATGAAATGATCTATTATATAAATCGCGTCTTCCTGCAAAGTGTGTTTTAAAACCACTGATATTTGTTTAACATACAATTACTGTCTAACACAATCAAAATTAAAAGCCAGTAAGGAACAAACCATTTAAATGATTGCTGAGCGCGCTCTCTCTCTCTCTTTTACTTAAAAGCTGTCCATCCTGCCCTCCCCCCCCAAAAAATTAGGAAACACTAGTTACTACCAAAGGTCAAAGGTCTATCTTTCATAATGAGGTATTTTAGGATTAGGATTAATGGCTGTGGAATGTGTACATGTGTTTATGTATATATGACGCTAATGGGAACGTGTGACACATGGGGCCTTCTTATGGCACTCATCCTATTGGGGATATTTCATGAAGCAATTGATCCAACCGCTATGGAAGGTTGGTCGCAGAGCATGTGTTTTGCATTCAAAATGGCCCAGGTTCAATTGTTGGCATCTTCAGGTAGGGCTAAAAAGACTTCTGTTGGAAATCCTGGAGAGTCACTGTCAGTCATATAAACCAGGGTTTCCCAAACTTGGGCCTCTGCTGCTGCTGCTGCTTCTTCTTCTTCTTCTTCTTCTTCTTCTTCTTCTTCGCCTGCCCACCTGGCTGGGTTTCCCCAGCCACTCTGGGCAGCTTACAGCATATCTAAAAATATAATAAAAACATCAGGCATTAAAAACCTCCTAATACAGGACTGCCTTCAGATCTATTCTGAAAGTTGGGTAATTATCTCCTGGACATCTGAAGGGAGATGTTCCACAGGGAGGGTGCCACTACTGAGAAGGCCCTTGTTAGCAGGACCAGTGGTCAGGGATGATGGGAACAGCAGTCCAAAAGCAGCTGGAGCTCCAATTTTGTGTAGACAATGTTGAGGTAAGTCACATCTACACTGTACATTTAAAGCACGTGGCTTCTCCCAAAGAACCATGGAATTTGTTGTTTAGCCCTTGAAGAGCTGCAGTTCCCAGCACCCATAACAAATTGCAGCTCCCCAGATTCCTTGGAAGAAGCCATACATTTTAAATGTGTGTTAAATGTGTTTGAAATGTATAGTGTGGATGTGACCCTTAGATTAACCAATGGTCTGACTTGGTATAAGGCAGCTTCCTGCCTTCTACTTATTTGTCACGACAGCAAGCCTTAAGTTAATGGTTTTCTTACTTCCAAGAACCCCATACAGTGGCCCATTTGGCAAGGAACCACTGAACATCTGCCATGGAAACCCTGCCGGAGAGCCTGTTTCATGATGTAAGATGCACCTTCAGCTCATTTATGGCCTTGACCAGACCTGCTGGGTCTCACCACTGGCCCTCATGAACTAACAGCACTAGAGGGCAAGGTGTCTTTCAGTATACCTGTACTTCTCTTTTTATTGAGGAACCCCTGAGAAGCTTCCAATGGATTCTAGGGTTCCCTGGAGCACAGTTTGAATGCCACTGCTATAGAAAAATGTGAGGTTGCTGGAAGGGTAGAAAGAGGGTGGTCTCTGAACTGAAGGCATTTGCCCCATCAACATCACTGCAGCTAAGCAGGTCTGGGTCCAATGAATGCCTGAATAAGAGCCCACCTTGGAACCACCAGGATGCCAAATTGAGTTCTGCGATGATACAGAGGCAATATAAAAATGGGCTCAATAAATACTATAGTAATAATAATGGTTTATTATTTATACCCCACCCATCTGGATGGGTTTCCCCAGGCACTCTGGGCGGCTCCCAACAGAATATTAAAAACACGATAAAACATCAAACATAAAAAGCTTCCCTAAACAGGGGCTGCCTTCTAAAAGTCAGATAGTTGTTTATTTCATTGACATCTGATGGGACGGCGTTGCACAGGGCGGGCGCCACTACCGAGAAGGCCCTCTGCCTGGTTCCCTGTAACTTCATTTCTCACAGTGAGGGGACGGCCAGAAGGCCCTCGGAGCTGGACCTCAGTGTCTGAGCTGAACGATGCATATGTCTTACGTTAGAGAGGACAATTCTCTATCTGTGGGGTGATGGTTCTGCACTTGAAAGAGTCCTTTCTTTGAAGGGTTGACTGATCCGAGGCCAGTGTAAAGATAAAGAAGGCTAAGAAGAAAGTGGAGAGGTCGTAAAGTTCCACACTAACAGTTAACACCTGAACAGTAGACTGACCGACCACATTGGTCACCTGGTCACTCACTGTGTTGGGATAGATTGTATTTCTATTTCAGTAATAGTAATTATTTTAAAAACCACATCCCTCTCTATATATTAGCATATGCAACTTTTAATGCAAAACTCTTTTTTGGTGATGCATCTCCTCTCTTTTTTCTTTTTTGTTTTTTAGCGATGCTATGCTAGGAGAGAAATACAGCAGCCCACATTGTTTTCTTTAGTTCTCACTAGCTCCAGCCCGTTGCTGGAAGGGTGAGCTATCATTTCATGCTTGTATGGATGTATTTATTTAGGACACAGAGCCTGATGACTCAGGAAGTTATGTAAAAAAAAAAAAAGACATGACCCAGTTAATTTTAGATGCTATTGTTGGAAGCATATCAATGAAAATTAATCAAACGGTCATGAAAGAACCGCAAGGATAAAGTGCAGAACATTGGTGGGTGGGAAGACTCTTGGCAGCGGCCACTACAAAGGTTTTAATGAGAGGAAAACACATTCTCAAGCAAATTAGAGAGTAATGGTATGATTAAATGGTAAATAATGGTTAAGTGCATGACTAAAAGACAAGGACAGTGGAGATCCAAAGTTGCAGGAGTGGCGTGTCCTCAGTGTGCTCCTCTGAATAGCCAATTCCTTTCCTAGGAATTCAGCATGGATTTCAAGGAGGATGAGGGGAGTGTAGGGGCTGTGCAGTAGGAGGCAGGAGGATCTGGCATCCATTGGGACTGGTAGGGCAGAAGGCTGGGAGCCAAGCAGTAGGTGGTGCCAGATCCAATGACAGACAGAGACAACTAATTCCATCTTCGTCCCCACCTTCCTCCCTGCTGAGTTCTACAAGGGTGACACTGAGACGAAGCAGCAGCAGAAAGCTCCTGGACTGGTTATAAGTAAGAAGGCAGGTAGGTGTGAGCTGGCCAAGGCAGACCACCCCAGTGGGTAGGATAAGCATTTTAGAGAAATTGCCTGTGAAACAAAAAAAGAAATGAGATCTTCCAGAAGACAAGAGTAAGGCTCTTTGCACAAGCATGAGGATGAAGATCTGGTGGCATCCTGTGAGTGAGTTGCCAACGATCTAAAAAAGACATCAGATGGTTCCATGCACTTAAAGGGGGAGATATATATATATGATGAGACCAAGGGTAATGAAAGTTAAAGGGCACTCCCCACAAAAAAGCTTTCCTTGCCTCATTTGCCACTCCAGCTTTCAGGCACAGTGTAATTAATTTTCAGAGCTGTACCTAGGGTCCCTTGCACCCTTGGCAAGGAGCTGTATCCCTGCTCCCAAAAAAGAACCACTTTACTGCATTATTATTATTATTATCAGTGCTTTTTTCTGGGGGGGGGGACACAGGGGTACGCATACCCGTAAACATTTTGTGAATCTTTGTACTTTTGTCCATTTACTGTATTTATTTTCCCCGATTTGAACTATAAAATGGTGATTTTCTTGAGGCCCCCAGGCAGGATCCAGTTTCGCCAACCCCTAGGTATGCCTCTGTCCACAGTGAAATCTTTGCTCACCGAATAATGGTCGTTATCACCCCAAACTAGTTTTTTCGGAGTCTCCACATGAGGACTTAGGAAAGTTGCCTTATACTGAGTCAGATCATTGTTCCACATAGAGCGATACTGTCTGCACTGACTAGGAGTGGATCCCTAGGGCAGCCAGTTGATGTTGGACTATATCTCCCATCAGCCCTCTCCAGTGCAGCAAATGATCAGGGATGGTGGGACTTGTAGTACAATAGCATCTGGAGGGCAACATCTGGAGGGGAAGCCTTCTCTAGGGTTTCAGACATACTTGTTTCCCCAACCTACCTGCAACTCCAATGATTAAACCTTTTGAATGCAAAGCGTGTGCTATGCCACTGAGCTACCGCACATCTCCAGCAGAGGGACTTAGAAGAGCGGATTCATAGGTGTAGTTTACCTGCTCAGCTTCCATTGTTCTGGAGTGGATCATTGAAATGGATGGGACTGATCTAACATAGCTGCTGCCTGATACGCAACAATGATTTGGGATGGATTGGGCTGGCAAATATTGGCACCCACCAAACTGGTGGTTCTGAAAGGGGTTTCTATTTAAGGCTCGACTGGAAACCTGATTTTCCAATTGAAAAAGAATTTCCATTCTAAATGTTTCCCCCAAACTGTCACAGTTCGCAGAAAAGGCCATTTTACTTTAAATCTTACAAACCCACCTCCTTTCTAGTACGGTATGCCCAAATGGAAATGGGATTTGTGAAGCTACTTTCACAATTGGCACAAAGTGTCCGTGGTCTCATCTGGAAGGCCAGGGCCAGGATCTGCTCCTGGTTTCTGAGGTTTTGTGTGACTCAGAAGACGTGGGAAGAAAGCAAAATGTCCTCGCTGACCTCTCCCTTGTCCTACCTCCTCATCTGACAGGAGTTTGGAAGGTTGATTGTCCTGGTTGTGTTTTGAGGAGAACAGCTTGCTTCTCCAAGTTCTTGTGACTATGTCAGTTTTCGCTTTGGGGTTTTTCTTAATCATTTGGCACAAACCAAAGCCCATCAAAAGGCATGTCTGGGATTTCTATTCCACTGTTTTGCTCCTCTCACACTGCAGGGGGATTTCCTTTAGGAAGCTAATGTCTTTTGAAGGTTTTTGGAATGTGCAGGATCCAAGCCTGCCTTAAGATTTTCCACAGGCTGCCGTGGGGCTCTTGGGCAAAGTCATTTCCACTCCATGCAGCAAAGTCACCTGGGTGGTTGTGGGTTTTTTTACCACGTATTATTAGGCCAAAGAAAAGCCCCAATTCCCAATTGTTATTCTGGTAACTTTGAACATTGATAAACGGCATTTTTCTTCTTCTTCTGGGAGATTGTAAACCAAAAGTGCAGTTTCTTTGCATAAGTGTTTTCTGCGGCTTAATCTGAGCTTGGGCTCACTATGCTTATCCCAGACCCTAATAATTCATTTATTTAGTTTCTTACATTAATACAACACCTTCGTTACATTGCAGAACCCAAGGCAGCATACCTGTGCTTCCTAACTATCCACCCAACACACCCAGCCTCAGCAAGATGGCTGCCTCATGTGCTCTCAGACCATACACTGAAGTGCAATAATTTCAAATGCGCTGAGAAATGTGAAGAAGATGTTGTCTCTGAGCATGGTCAGAGTGTCTTTCCCTTACCACTGAATATGCTCAGGCCATCCCTTATTATGAGGCTGGCTTTCCCCTTTAGATATGGTAGCTTCAAGAAGACTCGAGCCCTGGCCGCTATCCTTGCAAAATAAACATCTGGCATTGTCTCCAGAGACATCAACAAATATTCCACACCGATATTTCCTGGAAGCATCAGCAAGTAGATTGCCTTCCATTAACATGAAAGAAAAGAAAAATCAAATTGTTTGCTTACATTCTGTGGTTTGTCCCAGGGAATTCATAATTTGTGGTACCTTTTACAGGGAATATTTTTCACTGGTCTTCCTGGGAATATATTATAATAATTATTTTTTAACCACAGCTGCCAGAGACGTAATTCCTCAATGTCTTCTTCCATTGATGTCACCAGTAAAAATTGTGGTAGAGAGTGGGCAGAAATAAGCCCTGAAGCACATTGTAAGTCTCCACGGCACCAAACAGACTCCCCAGGGTAGGTGTGCTGGTCAGTTACAGCAAAGAATACACAAAAGTAGTCTCGTGGCCCCTTAAAATTTTTCAGATTTATTGTGGCAGAAACTTATCTGGACTAAAATTCACTTCATCAGATAGATCAGGGGTCAGCAATCCTTTTCAGCCGTAGGACGGTCCACTGTCCCTCAGACCATGTGGTGGGCCAGACTAGTTTTTTTTGGAGGGGGGATGAACGAATTCCTATGCCCCACAAATAACCCAGAGATGCATTTTAAATAAAAGGACACATTCTACTCATGTAAAAATACACTGATTCCCGGACCGTCTGCTGGCCAGATTGAGAAGGCAATTGGGCTGCATCCGGCCACTGGGCCTTAGGTTGCCTACCCCTGAGATAGATAGATAGATAGATAGATAGATAGATAGATAGATAGATAAATAGATCAGGGTATCAGTGAACACAGCAAAGCACATCATAAATGTGCAACAGTACATGCTAAAATACATCATAAAACAGACTGAAACTGACACAGGGACAAATGGAAGAAGATGCTTTCACCCCAATATGGCTCCCCTTTATTACATACACAGCCCAACAGGACAACAAGAACCCACCAACAGCATATAAACCAATATGGCTAACTTGACCCAACAATTCCTTCCCCTGCACGTGCAAGCAAATCTTACTGCAGCCAACGGAGGACAACCAACCACACCCTGCCCTCCCAACCTCTCTCATTACCAAGATAATATTATAAATGAATAGAAAGAGAACCTACTCAAGTGACACTGACATAACCCCCCCCACACACACTAAGTGAAAGAATATAAGTTTTACCACCCCACCCACCCCTCTCCCCTCACTCCCCCTTTTCCTGCTTCTTCACCAACCTTATTCTGTATACAACACTAATGTCCCATATCAAATGTAACTGATCTGTAGAAAAGACTCTACAACCTGAAATAAGAGACAATGCACGTGCTTTTGTAAACCAAGAAAATATTTAATAAATTTAATAATAATAATAATAATAATAATAATAATAATAATAATAATAATAAAAAATCAGCATAGCTCAAACAACAGAGCAGATGGTGTTTTATTCCCACCCCTCTGGCCATTTCTGCCTTTGGTGATGAATGCCCACTTCATTAATCCAATAGATTAGGCTTTATTTCTGCCCACTAAGTTCATATATGTTGGTGGTTGTATAGGAGAGCAAGGTAACAGCTTTACCAGGTATGGGGAACCTGTGGTCCTCCAGTGGTTGCTGGTAAATACTCCCATTATCCTTGATGGGGTGGGAAGGAGCTTGAAAAGGGTTGGTTGCCTCATTTTTGGCAATCATTGTTTTCACAGGTTATGTACTGGAATGAAACATGGTTATTATGCTCATCAGGTTAGTTTTCTGTTATCTGATTGCATGTTCCTGAGAGGTAGGAGTCTTAGTCACTTACGTGAAAAGCTGAGAGAAGTCCTGATGTACCTATGAGACCAAGTTAGTTGCACAACTCCTACTTGCAGGTTTCCCACAGGCATCTGTTCTGACATTGTGAGAACAGGATGCTAGTTCCACTTCTGAAACACCCAGTTTGGGGAGTGTGGACTAGCTCCTGCTGTCAGTAGCCTCCACCAAAGGGTGAATAAACCTTTCGATTTCAATTTCTCTCAGTTCCTCTTTTTCACAGTCTTAAATTCATTTCTCCACGTGTCCAAAGCAACTTGCAAAAATTCTCAGGAAGATTGCTCAGCGTTTGAGTGTGAATCTCTCGTAAAACACACATTTTTGCATGCAGCTCTAAGACATATATTTTGACATGCATTTCCTCCTGCTATAGTGGATTTTTGAAATAATAATTTTCACAAACATATGCATTTCTTTTCACCCTTCCCCCTTACATATGCATTCTTGTACACATTCTTTGATTGAAAAACTGGTTTGCAAAATTCAGAGATGTGCAAAGTTTCAAAGTATAATTGCTTTTCAGTTCATGTACTGGATTGAGAAGTGCAAATTAGATAACTGCTCATTAAAATGCAAACAAGATCAAAATTCTCCTCCATCCCCCCCATTAGTTTAAGTGAGCACAAAGGTGACAGAGGCCCCCTGCTGGCATAGCCCAACACAGCCAGGCAAATCTGGGCAGAGGAACATCTCCCCATTCAACCCCACTCCAGTATGGCAGATCAGAGTTTGGGTTGCTTTGCCAATCTGGAGCTAGCCCTAAAGTTGCAGTCCTGTATCCACATCTCTGTGAGGAAGCCCCAGTGAATGCAGGACTTCTGAGGAGACATGTTTAAGGATGCACTCTTATTTTGCCATAAGCTTTTACAAATAAGAACCCACCTCATCAGATTCATCTTGAGAGTCTTGTATGGTGGGTCAAAATGAAACAATTTCAGAAGATATTACAAAATCAGCAGGAAACCTTCCCCCAAAGTTTTAGAAAATCACATTACTACAAAAATGTTTCCGGTCTCATATGTATGATTTAATACAGTTTCAGAATGCAAACAAGATATTGGACTAAGATGAATTTTTCATTCTTAACAGAAGCAGTTAAGAAAAGAGAGAATTAAGTTTCTTGCACAGTTAAACAGTCTATCGAAGTAAGTTGCCCATTAGTCATTAATTTCCTGTAATACAACAAAGACCATTCACTGCCCCCTGCACTGCCTTGATATTCTGCATCTGAAGATTGTATGTATAACATACAGATGGAAATAGAGATCCTTAAGGTAAAACAGAAAATGACAATTGGCAAAACATCAAAATTTATCCACATCACATTCCTTCCTTGCTTTTTATTATCCTGTCTAAATTTAGTCTTTTGTAGAAGTATCCCCACTCCTCCAATTTACTCCACCAAGGAAATAATAATTTATAATAATAATTTATTATTTATCTGGCTGAGTTTCCCCAGCTACTCTGGGCGGCTCCCAATCGAGTGTTAAAAACAATACAGTATTATTGAGATTAAATTGCAGAATTAAGTTTTGCTTTTTAACCTGTGTGTAATTTGAAAGCAGCAAAATGGCCACAGCGTGGTAAAAGAACAAACCTGGAAAGATGAATTTTCCAACAACTCGCACCCTACAGCAAAGATAGGGAAGCTGTGCCCCTCTGGCCCGGCCAGTATGGCCAATGATCATGGATGATGGGAGTTGTAATCAACATATGCAGTCAGCATCTGAAGGGCCACAGATTCCCCATCCATATTCTAGAGATCTCTGGTAAAGATTGACAAAGGTGGTGTTACAAACATTGTGAATGGATCATTATTAAGTCCCCAATCCTGAAAACACACAAATAGTCATCTGCGGGCACAATGGCAGTGGTAGAATTAGAAAGAGGTCATTATGTGGGTTGAGTCAGTGGTGGCACACAACCAGTTTGGGTTTGTGGCCAAATGTTCCTATGATCACTATGTGTTATTGCATAACATACTCTTGTTGTTGTTGTTTAGTCGTTTAGTCGTGTCCAACTCTCCGTGACCAGAGCACGCCAGGCCCTCCTGTCTTCCACCGCCTCCCGCAGTTTGGTCAAACTCATGTTGGTAGCTTTGAGAACACTTTCCAACTATCTTGTCCTCTGTCGTCCCCTTCTCCTTGTGCCCTCAATCTTTCCCAGCCTCAGGTTCTTTTCCAGGGAGTCTTCTCTTCTCATGAGGTGGCCAAATTATTGGAGCCTCAGCTTCAGGATCTGTCCTTCCAGTGAGCACTTAGGGCTGATTTCCTTCAGAATGGATAGGTTTGATCTTCTTGCAGTCTCTCTCAAGACTCATGGGACTCTCAAGAGTCTCCTCCAGCACCATAATTCAAAGGCATCAATTCTTTGGCGATCAGCCTTCTTTATTGTCCAGCTCTCACTTCCATACATCACTACTGGGAAAACCATAGCTTTAACTATATGCACCTTTGTTGGCAAGGTGATGTCTCTGCTTTTTAAGATGCTGTCTTGGTTTGTCATTGCTTTTCTCCCAAGAAGCATACTCTACTTGTACTTAATGTGTGCTTGTTCTCCTGTAACGATTTGCATGGTTGTTGTTGTTTTTCTACATGCTAGGTTTCGGTCACCTCATCCAACAGTTGTTGACGCTCGCAAGTGGTCGCATGGTACTGGTCTTGGAGGGAGGACATGACCTTACTGCCATCTGTGATGCCTCAGAAGCCTGTCTAAATGCCCTACTCGGAAATGAGGTAATCAATAGGCCGAAATGCTGACAAACAATGCATGCTTCCTGGATATTTTGCTGTGCCATGGTGGACTAATAGTATGTGATATCAGGGTGACAGGTGGGGTGGGTTTGCCCAAAATGTAGAATGAAAATGTCATCCAGGTATGTTTGGGGACAGAACTTGACATGGTGGCAGTAAAGCCCAGATCTCCAAATGTGGATTGCAATGAGTAGCTTGTAAAACAGTGGCGGTGAACATTTTTCAGCCTGAGAGCCACATTACCATTTTGGAGGACCTTTTGGGGAGACCGCAAGCTGGTGGTAGGTGTGGCCAGAGACAAAAGTGGGTGGAGTAAGGGATGTAAATGTTACCTTTGTATAATAGGCTAGTTTCTACACATGTTCATGCACCACCAGTGGCGTAGCGTGGAAGGTGCAGGGGGGGCCGGCCGCACCGGCCGCAACATCTGGGGTTAGGGCAAATCCACAGGTTAGGGGGCGCAAATCCACGGGTTAGGGGGCGCAAATTACTTGCCTTGCCCCGGGTGCTGACAACCCATGCTACGCCACTGTGCACCACTCTCTATCCTTCATGCAGACAAGCATTAGAAGCATTAGAAGAATTCGAGGGTGTATTCCAGGCAGGCATAAACACTCAAGGAGGGCTGGTGTTCTGAGGAGGGTCTCTTGTGGGCCAGATAGAGAGACCTGGAGGGCCACATTTGGCCTGTGGGCCAGAGGTTCTCTACCTCCATTGTAAAGATGTGGGGTGGCAAGTGGAAAGTGAGCAGCAGGTGGGAAGAGGAGCCAAACTCCATTTATAAATGGATTTATTATCAGAACACTAGATCGCTGTTCCCAAAATGTGCTTTTTTTTTTCAGGGCAAAATTGTGGCCCCAGAACATGTGAGATCATGGCAGCCACATGGCTGGCAACCTTTGCCCCTATCATCCCCCTTTAAAAAAACTGATCTCTCCACCATTTTCACCAGATAGCCATGGAGCAGTGAAAATGAAGGATCTTGAAGGGAAACACACATGTAAATCAGCCCTTCTGTAAGTAGAAGGCACCATAATCAATATCCTACAAACCACTTTGAAACCTTGTATTCAAATGGAGCAGTGCTAGACTGACTGCTTACACATTACATCACAAAGAGAGGACACAGATTCACGATAAAAATGCATTTCTATGTGTGTGCGTGCATGTGCAAATTTAGAAATCATTACTATAACTGAAACAGAAATGAAATCCATCTTAGCATAGTTGGGAAGGCTGTCACCAGGTGACCTCTTCAGGGGCTAATGGTTGGTGGGTGACATCAAGGACCCCTCTGCTTTCCCTTCTTCATCTTTAAAATGGACACGGACCAGAGATTCCTTCCAATAGAAGATTGTCCTCTGAGAGCCCTCCCAATGCACACCCTAAGCTAGGTTAATTTTGTTAATAGCTAAAAGCCCAGTATATTAGGAATATGACTGGTCATCCACTAACTTTCATGGCCAGCAGAAAAGTATGTGTCAAACAACAACAACAACAACAACAACAACAACAACAACGGTTAAATTGAGCCACGCATTATCATAATTAGAAGATGCCGTTCTCTGCAGGTGCTTAACTGGGTAATTAGAACTCATTTCCCAGCAATTCCCTTCTGCAAACAGTGCTAGCAGAGCACTAGCCGTAGTTCAGAAAACACTGGCAAGGCCAATGCTGCCTTCTCAACACGGCGCACGCAATTGAGCTTAAATTAGGAAGGTCAGGAAAGGCCTTTTTAAGGCACTCTGCAGTTTGTCAGACGTATTTATTCATGTGCTGAGAATTAGAATTCATAAACATGAATGCAGGGGGCTTTTGCTTTGCCTTTGTTGTTCTTGGCTGGGACTCGTCAATGCAGCAGTATGCGGCTCCGTCCACGCTACTATCAGCACACACACACACACCACATGCACACCCGTACACACACAAAAATCTACAAAACAAGCAACTGTCAAATGAGCAGGGACCTTCCAGCATTCATGGGGAGCCAGGCAGACATGCAGATGTAATGTCCCAGACTCAGCAGCAAGAAGGGCTTGTTTGAATTAATTTTGTCTCAGAATCTCTGGAAGGAAAACATCCTGAATCCCAACAATGTGGAAGAAATGAATAAATGGAGGACCGGGCTGGAGAAGAAGAATTTCTTTCTGTATTGTCACTTGCACAAATGCGACCAGTTATTGTCTCCCACTTAAGAAATGGATGAAAATTAGAGAAGGAAGAAATGATTGGGGGAGGGGGGAAAGCGTTCAGAAAAATTCTTCTGACAATAGCGTGGAAATAAAACAGGGATTAAGATGAACTGGCTGGAGCTGATGGATTATGGAGAATCACCTTCATCTCTTGTGGCTCAAGCAGATTAAGGCTGCAACTCTTGCTGGCCAGGGGCTGTGTGAAGAACCATTGGATGCAGAGGAAAGGAAGATCCACCGGTGGGATGGTACTTCCACCACTGGATCTCAAAAGCCAATGGTCTGCAATAACTTGGAGCAGGGTCTTGTTTGCTCCTGTTGCATGGAATAGCATTCCTGTCAAGATATGGCAGCCACCTGCTAACCTGCGCTTTTTGGAAGCGGTTGAAGATATTTTCGTTCCAGCTTTCCCAGATGGATAAATAGGTCCATTTTGTATTGTTTTAATTTTCTAAGAAATATATTTGCAATTTTTGCGTTTTCAACTGTTTCCTGCTGGTTTCTATTGTACATCCCCTTTGAGATGACTGTGCAGAAGGTGATGAATACATTGATGACGATGATAAGAAGAAAAGCAACAATAATAATTGGATTCCCCTACTCTGTGATGCCTGTGGAACAATCTATGGATGTAGATGTAGACCTCTCTAGGGGGGGAGGTCCAAAGCCTAGGCCAGGCACCCCCAAACTCAGCCTTCCAGCTGTTTTGGGACTACAATTCCCATCACCCTGATCACTGGTCCTATTAGCTAGGGATGATGGGAGTTGTAGTCCCAAAGCAGCTGGAGGGCCGAGTTTGGGGATGCCTGGCCTAGACACAGAGCCACAGAAAAAGCTCTCTTCCCAGCCCTAATCCAACACACCTGCAAGAGGGGTTCTGTTGGTGATTCCAACAAGTAGACAAGCTTGTAGGGGAGAAATCACAGCAAGTAAGAACTAAGGGCTTACCCATACTTGCTCTTGACCTGCCACTTTCCCCCAGGGAAAACTGCTCTTTTCATTCAATCGGAGGAAACAGCAAATGACTTTTCCGCAGATGGTTGTTAGTGCTCAAGAGAGGGTTTTCCCTGGGATAGGAACACGGCAAGAGGGAAACTGCTTGGACCCATGCATTCTAGGCACAGGACAAATGGAAATGTGATGAGCCCTAAGTAGCTTGACCAGGCAACCTTATTGGGGACAGGAATATGTGCTATCAAGCTAAAGCTAACCCAAAATTTTGTTGCCCAAGGCATGATACATACTCCAATTGCTCTTCGGTGCCTGCATTTCTGCTCCAGAGCCAGCCCCAAACTTCCTACCAGACTAAGATTAGCAGGCACCCCCAACATCATCCCAAAATGCTCCCCAGAACTGCAGAAGATGCAGTGATCCACCCCTGTTCCCTTATGAAGATCAGCCATGCTGTAAAAAAAAGAAGAAACAGACCACGTGCCACTTTGGCCTGACGGCTGCCCCCCTTCAATTTTGCTGCCACAGGCGACTGCCTGGATGGTCAAAACCAACCCTGTTTCCCCTTGAATATTATGCCTCAGCTCTAAATACATTTGACTTGGAAGGGAGTCCCATTAATTTCAGTGTATTTGCTTTCCAAGTATGTGTTCTTTGGGCCGCAGCCCAAATTTGGAAAATACACAGAAACCTAACTTGGATCCAAATCACACTTACTTGCATTCCAGGGAAACCAGTGGGACCTACTTCTAAGTGCAATTTTTTATTTTTTTTAGGTTTCAGTATACCTTTGAGAATCCATGGGCTTCCTCCCAGAGGGATCTATATCAGTTTATAAAGACAAACAATGGGGAAATTAATTAAGAATGTGAGGGTACCCAAAGTCCAGGTTTGTGAGTTGTATCAGTGGACAGGAACCAATGGCTATTAAAAAGAAGAAGAAGGAAATATTAATCAGAAGTCTCTTTCCCACTTCCCACCATAGGTTGCCTCTAAGGAGGAAACCCTCTTGAGAGGTGTGAAAAGATTAAGCAATTGGATCCCCCTGAACTCTGAAATAAAAATACCGAAATCCTTAATTCAGGTATCGAAAGGAAGGGGGAGATTAAGCTGCTGCAAAATACACCCCCCAAGCCTTCAGTTAGCACTTTTTAGGACACATCCATTATACTGGCATCTGTCAAAACAAAAGGAACGGGTGGTTTCAGCTAATTGGGGGGGGGGTAGCTTGCAAAGGAACAAGTTCTTCAGAGGGCTATACAGCTTTAGACTGCAATTTGAGACCCCGGTTTGGCAGAATGGGGGGTTTCCTCCACAGCATCTAAATTAGTCAACCAAAATTTATTATTCATATACACACACACACCTCTTTTTTAAAAAAGAAAGAAATACAACTGGACTGAAGTGACCTTTCGTTAGGGCAAATGTAATATATATCTGGAAGACTGGATGGAATCTGAGTGATTTTTCAAAGGTCAATGCCAGGAATCCTTCCGATGCAGAAGTGCTCTCCCCGAGACCAGTTTTAAGCAATAACAATAGTAATAGTAGTAGTAGTAGTAATAATAATAATAATAATAATAATAATAATAATAATAATAATAATAATGCAACCTCTTATTGTCTCCAGTTGGAGGCCTTTGAAGCCTAAAGGCAGTGCTGGTGGAAGGGAGGACATTGGCTGGATAGGGATGCCACATCTGTCCCACTGGCCAATCATTTATTATTACAATCATTATTTATCAAATTTGAATACCATCCTTCGAGGATCACATGGCAGCTTACAATATAAAAACAAAAAAACACATAACATAATAACAAACAAAACAGCAAACACACACCTACACATTTCTTTTTCCTTACCCCTGTGCTACAGGCTAAAATCAACTAAAAACTGGTGTGGGCTTTTGGCTGCTTAATATTGATTTCATGATAGTTTTGTGCTGGTGTGTGACGATTTTATGTTGGCAGCATGCTGGTAGAATGGCATAAATACATACTTCCCCCAAACTTTGCATCTATGTGCATGCAGGTAAAATCAATTTAATCAAATCATTAAGAAGTAAATTTGCCTTAAGGAAGCTAATTTAATTGAAGCAATCCAGCCTGTTTCTAAGAAGAAAATGGGCTTTGGATGAAACGACGCAGCTGGTGTATATGTGGCTACTCACATGATCAGATCCCAAGTGATGGGAACTGGAAAGAAACCTCTTGAGTCAATGGAAAACTGGTGCCAGAAAAATGGTATTGGCAGTATTGGATTGATGGACCAATGCCTGCTTACTCACAGGAAGCTGCCCTTTACCACGTCAAACCATTAGTCCATCTAGCTATATGGCTCCTCCAATGGCAGGGGCTGTGTACCTCTATGAACCAGGTGCTGTTGCACTCAACTCCTGCTTGTAGGCTTCCCATCGATAACTGGTTGGACAATGTGAGAACAGGATGAATAAATCCAGCAGGGCTGTTCTTATACAGTGGTACCTCGGGTTACATACGCTTCAGGTTACACACTTCGCTAACCCAGAAATACCGTAGTACCTCAGGTTAAGAACTTTGCTTCAGGATGAGGACAGAAATCGTGCTCTGGCGGCGCAGCAGAAGCAGGAGGCCCCATTAACTAAAGTGGTGCTTCAGGTTAAGAACAGTTTCAGGTTAAGAAGGGACCTCCGGAACGAATTAAGTACTTAACCCGAGGTACCACTGTATATTGTATGCACTGATTGGCAGCAGCTCATCAGGGTTTCAGACAGGGAGTCTTTCTAAAGCAAAGGGGCTTGAACCAGGTCCCTACCTTCTGTCCTGAAAGCAGAATTTCTACCTCCGAATTCTATCTCTTCCTTAAGTAGAAGGAAGAAGTTGCCTTATAGATTATATTCGGTATAATGCACCTCCTTCCTTCTCTGTGTCTAACCATGTACAGTATCTCACCTCGCCCATTTCCCTTCTGGTCCAAGAATTTTACAACTCCATGATACAGCTTAGCTCACATCTGCTTGTAAATACATGGCGGTGAAGCGCTGGCAAACTTCACCTGGCTTGCACGGTATGCCATTTCTTTGAAAGCCCTTTTGCCCTGCATACCGACTTATCTGGAAGCAAGTACAAGAAAGCCTGCAACAGGCCAATTGGGCTGGCTTCAAACCCTTTGAAAAAAATATCCCTGGGTATTTTTTTCAAGCAGATCCATCAAATGGCTTTGTTGCTCCTGCGCTGACCTTAGTCAGTTGTTTATGCAAAATTCTTTTATAAAGATGTATTTCCACTTCTTTTTGCAGTTCCCCCACCCCTTCACTCTTTGGCTCCGGAGCTTATAAAATGCCAAGAAGTGTAGGAGTGAAGGTGACACTGCTATGTCTGTCAGCTGCGGAGTGATTCCTTTTGTTCATTGCTGGGTCTCGTGATATTTTCCAGGGACACCCTCTTGTCTACTTAGTTTAATGATTATTTTTATTTTAAAAATGGATCGCTGCCATCAGAAATTATTCTTGATGCAGACAGTCTCCCTTTTTTCTTCAAAAGGACATATCTTACTATAATCCGCTGGCTTTTATTTTTTAGTGGTGTTTTCGTAACAATGGTGCATCTATCTGGGTCAAATAGGGTGTGAGATCCTACCTCCGAAGGCTGATGAGGTTTTACTGACATGGAGCAGAAACTGACAAGAGAATAGAGGCCATCTCATGAATGAGCTGCTAACTATTTTGCAGGAGGGACTTTTAAACAGAATCTGGGAGCTCCAGATCTGCTTCCTTATCATAAAGTGGGGTCCTTTCTGCCTTGCTCTACATTCACCCCTTTTCACACCAACCGACAGCGTCCAGATTATCATATACAGTACAGGGAAGAGGAAGGTCCAGAACTGATGCTGACACAGACCGCTACGCTAATAATAGGCAATAGAACGAAAGAACAATACCCTATCTCTCTCCCCCCATATGCAAGATGTCTATGACAAAAGTGTCTCTCACTAAATGTAAACAAACTGTAAAAAAGGCTATGAACCAAAAGTAGAGACAATAGATGTACCTTTCCCTGTTTATCTGTTTGTTTTGTACCAAAAAAATCTTTGCTTAAAAACAATTCTTTATTTAATTTATTAAAAGATCCCAAAAGCTTCATGCAAACAATTCCTTCATGGTAGCCTTTTTCTTTGAGCTCTATAGACCATTTGCTATTAAGTACTGTTTCTCTCGTGTATGTTCATCATGCCGTGGCAACTTTAGGGTTGCCGTATTTCGAAGAGCAAAAAAAGAGGACACATTTGCCGACTTCAACTTTTAACTATGGATCTCTATGACGATTCTCATTTTACATGCCCATGAAAAAGAGGACATGTCCTGGGAACCCTAATACTTGTGTGAATAACCACTGTAGGTCTAATGCCATAGATAGAAATTCTCAAACATCATTTCAGAAGTTTGAGGAAGGGTTGAAGCTCAGAGGTAGAACCATCTGCATTGATTCAATCTGCAGCATCTTCTGATAGGGCTAGGAGAGGCTCCTGCCTGAAGCCCTGGAGATCCCCTGCCAGTTACTGCAAACAATACTGAGCTAGACAGATAAATGGTTTGACTTGCTATAAGGCAGCCTCCTTTATTCCAAGAAAGCACAATGGACCCAAACCAACTGTGTGTTTCTATCCATGGCAGAGCAAGCTGTGTTTACAGACCCTGCCTCCAAAAGCCAGTCATCGCACCATTCATTTAAGCCAGGAGGAGAAATGGGAGGGACTAAATATACATCTTATGGAGTGTATTGGTTCTATAGAAGTGATCAGAACATTTGCACATTGTGCACATGCAGTAAGTAACTCATGTACACCACTAAAATGCGGCATTTGTGCTCCTAAAGCCATAGAGGCCTGTTCTGCGTAACTAGGTTCCAGTGGGTTGCCAATGGTCCTTATATAATGAATGAATGGGAATTGCTGTGCGCCACAAAATCACATCTTCGCTTAGGCAAGAACGTGCAAAGGATGGTAAATTGATCTTGGTCCAAGATGTCAGCTGAAAATAACATACAGAAATGAAGAAAACATCAGGACAAATTTGTGTGTGTCGTCAATTTATGTATATATATAATTTATCTGAAAGATTTATATGCACTTAACTTCAATAACCTCTAAGCAGTGTACAAGATTTTTATATTTTTTTGAAAAAAATGTAAAAATCAGTTAAAACTATAAAATCAGACTTCCATTAAAAGGACTGATTTAATTATTTCTTATTCCATTTATTTGAACATTCGAAAAATGTTTGCACATTTTTATGTCTGTGAACAGATATTTTATAGTACTTGTTTTGAAGTACGGAATTCTCTGTGCATAAAATAAATTTCTGGTGTTTTCCCTTTTATGAATTATGGGGAGAAGGGGATAAGAAGAAGAAAAAGAACAATGGCATGCCCCATCAAGTTCTAAGGCAACTTCAACAATGTTTTGTTTCAGCATACAGCTGGACATGGAGACACACTGGAATTTGATTTGTGAGGAGCCTACAAAAAAAATTGCCCAGATAACTAGCATTTTTAAATGACTAATGCACAGCCATGCACCTGCTTGAAAGGCTTCGTAGATTAGTCTTGCAGTCACTGGAAAGGCCCCCTGGAATTCAATTACATGGCTGAAAAACAGAAAGCAAAACTGAGCCCCTGTTCATTTGGTGGGAGGAATCCCCGCAACATGTTAGCTACTTCTTTGGCTGAGATTTTCACAAGGCTTAAGCGTTTTCAGCGAGCCTTACTTCCGTGCAGCTAATTGCAGATTCTTACCGTTTTGCACTTGATTTGTTCCTGTCTTGCAGCTGGAGCCCCTGTCCGAGGACATCCTCCACCGAACCCCAAACTTAAACGCCATGGCTTCTTTGCAAAAGATCACCAAAATTCATAGTAAGTTGCAAGGTTTGTTCATTCTTCTTTTTAAAAAGTTACTAGCTCTTACTAACTGAGCAGTGCTGGAAGATACACGGACATCCCAAAATGTACACGCTTCACTTTCCCACCATGTGCAGATCAATACACAGGACTTTCCTGACACTGTCTCCCTCTCTCCATCGGCAGACCTCTCATAAGTGTGCAGCTGTGCTCACGAGACAGCTGCCCATCATAGCTGTCAACGTTTTCCTTTTTTTTAAGGGAAATCCCCTTATTCCGAATAGGATTCCTTGCAAGAAAAGGGGAAAGCTGACAGCTATGCTGCCTGTACCTAAAGGGGCACATAAGGGACCAACTGGACCGGTCTCTAAGAAGATTCAGGAGCTTGATGCTGAAACATAATTGTGATAGTGTGTTGCAGGTATTAGGGACACGGGTGGCGCTGTGGGTTAAACCACAGAGCCTAGGACTTGCCGATCAGAAGGTCGGCGGTTCGAATCCCCGTGATGGGGTGAGCTCCCATTGCTTGGTCCCTGCTCCTGCCAGCCTAGCAGTTTGAAAGCATGTCAAAGTGCAAGCAGATAAATAGGTACCGCTCTGGTGGGAAGGTAAACGGCGTTTCCGTGCGCTGCTCTGGTTCACCAGAAGTGGCTTAGTCATGCTGGCCACATGACCTGGAAGCTGTACACCAGCTCCCTCGGCCAATAAAGCGAGATGAGTGCCACAACCCCAGAGTCGGTCACGACTGGACCTAATGGTCAGGGGTCCCTTTACCTTTACTATTGCAGTTATTGATATTGTCAGCATGAAGCAATTGGATGCATAAAAGCTGAATCCTTTTGGAAGAAACATTGTCCAGCCTGGTTTGCGCCCTTCTCTCCCCACCCCACAAGATTCTGCACCTGGGGCCATCACCCCCCACGGTCCCCCCATGCCACGCTACTGTCTTTTCTCTTCAAGTCTCTCTAACACATGGGTTCCCCTGTAGTGTTTTGGCCTCTTTGAATTGCTTTCCTGTCCGCTTCCACTTCCGTTGTCTAGTTCTGCCCCTCCTCCCTATGGAAAAGCATGAACATTTTCACCTTCATCCCTTGGGAATGACCCATCCCAAACCAGATGCTCCTCAGCTCCTGTAGGCTTTCTGCTGGGTATCAGCTGAAAAGCTACTCTCTCTTCTTCTTTTATTGTGAGTGCCAGCAGTCTGATCCCACTCTGGTTTAATTTTGGCACCCAGTTCAGTTTGCAATTAATCAGTTGCTTAACTCTGTTGGGTTTGGAGTGGGGTGGGGGTCACAATCAAAAAGAAGGGAGTCAAAGGTTGGTTTTACTTTATTTTATTCATTCCCTTGCAAAAACTCCAGTGGTGAACATGGGTTCATTTCTTTTATGACAGAGCAGGGTATTATTCCCATGCCAACAGATCTGGTTTTCTTGCACATCTGTTTTTCTAGCAAGGAACTTCCCCCACCCTGAAACCCATAAATAATGGAGTTTGAATTGCTTGTTCATTGCAAACTAACTGCTGCGTGAATGTTCTGTGGGAACATTGTGGAATGCCCATATAACTTTTTTATTAATTTTTTTTTGTTTTAATGAATAGAGATTATAGTCTCTAAATGCACCATTAATAGAGAATGTTTCTGTCTTGCTTTTTTTAAATAGAATTTGCCAGACCCAGTGATTGTTCGGTGCTTTATATACACCATTTTTAAAGTGATGGATTTTACACTATTGGAGAAAAGCCAAGTTTCTATCACTTGGATCTTTTTCATTTTAAGATACATAATATGCTGCAGTTTTAATCCCCTGCTAGCAACTCAAATGGTCATGAGACTTCATGTCCAAGAAGCCACCTTTCTATCATGTTACCGGTTGATTAAACAGATTGCCCTTTTCCTGATGCTTGGCTTCCATTGATGTCCCCTCTTCTGTTTGTGAATGAAGGAGATACAATCTCCTGAAAGGATTCAAGCTTTGCTACATCATAAATAAGAGAATTCCATCCAGTTCAGCTCTAAACCCTCATACTACCTGTGGAACTCCTTCAACCCCATATCTCAGGGTTACAGCACATCTTTTGCATGCAAAAGATCTCAAGTTCAACCCTTGGGCTCGGATGAAGCCCTGGAAAGCTGATGCCAGTCAGACAGTAACAAGCTTCATAGACCAATGAAGTCCAACTCAGTATTGGGAAAGAACTGTAACTCAATGGTAGAGCATATGTCTTGCATGCAGGTACAATCTCTGATGTCTCCAGGTAGTCTGGGAAAAGCTTCTGCCTGACAACCTGGAGAGCTACTGCCAATCAGTGTAGACAGTACTGAGTCAGATGGACAAACATTTACAATTGAAGTATAATCAAATCATCTGGTTGCTATTGAAACACTAGCATAAATCTCCTATTTTATTATGACAAGCTTACGTCAAGGTCTCCTGGATAGGATGCTATAATTTTCCAGGACTATCAGAGATTTGGTATCTCTGGATTATTCTTGGTATGGCAAACTGCTTGATAGAGCTACCCAGCTCAACAGCTGAAGGCTCACACCAAGGCCTAAGGTGTCTTTACTACATCAATTTTATGAGACACATATAGTTGTACCTCGGAAGTCGAACGGAATCTGTTCTGGAAGTCCATTTGACTTCCAAAATGCTCAGAAACCAAGGCACGGCTTCCAATTGGCTGCAGGAAGTCCAGGTATCAAAGAACGTTCGCAAACCTGAACACTCACTTCCAGGTTTGTGGCGTTCAGGAGTCACAATGCATTTGTCAACCAAGGTATGATTGCATTGGATTTGAATACAACCCTGATATTTAGCATGTCAGGGGAATTAAAAAACCAACCAGCCAACAACATTGAGCTCATCCTGACATAGGAAACCCCAACTCTGCCACATGAGATTGTATTCATAAATATAAAAGCCAAGCTTGACAATTTACTTGTCCAAATTTGAATTCTTAAACTATAGGAAATATTTGTGCCCATTTTCTAGCTCCTTTCTCCTCTTGTTGCTGTAGGCTGGCTTCTTGAGCTTTGAAAAGGTACCAATTTTTCAAAGGAGTTAATGGGTTTTGGGAGTTCCTCCAAGGAAGATGTTCTCCAACCTGAGGCCATCTGTTAGTTTCTGGGTGTATACACAGAACGGATCTGGGCTCCAGCTACTGCAGTGTGTTTGCTCACCCTGGAATAAATAGGCTGCAGCACCTATTTTCTGAAACTCACTGCCTATTAATAGTAACCAGGATCCTTCATTGTGCCCTTTTTGACACCTACTTAAACTGTTTTTGTTTAAGGAAGCCAATCCAGACACTTATTATGTGCATTTGCTCTTTTAAACCGTTGGCATTATCTAAATTTTGGTAACTTTCAACATGGCTACTTTTTATAAGCCTGTTTTTATTGCTATTTTTAATGGATATTTTATACCATTTTATGTAAGCTGCTTGGAGATATCCATTAAATGTTATATACACCTTGCTGATTAAAAATAAATAAGTATGTGCCATGGATAATGTACCATTTATGAGCGATTGTTCTTCATTTGCCTAGATAATTTGCTTCAGAGACTTTTTGATGTTGCAATAAGCAGGAGGTTTGAAAACTCAGGGTTGGTTTTGGGGTTGGTTTGCTTTTTAATTCCACACATTATATAATGTACCAATATTCCCTTGCCTGCCTTATTCTAAGCTACCCTATAATATATCGCAGGGCTCCCATAGCAGCCAGTACATATATTAACAGTTTAAATAAATTATTGTTCTAGTGCACGCCCTGAGGTTAGAGGCAAAAGAACATCCAGGACTAACAAACCTGATTGTTCTGGCAACACAGATGCGTAGTGCCTTCTGGCATACCAAACTTCTGTTCTAGTTGCTGTCGTCTCTGATTTTTTTCTCCCACTGCCTGCTGTTTACGGTTGCCTTAAATGTACCTGTCATTTCACAAATCTCCGATTTTGCAAATGCCAAAATGCTCACACTGTTAGAAGTAGCCCACCAACGGCTCCAGCTTCCCAGATACTAAGAGTTCATTAAACTGTGCGCTGTTCTTTCACTTTATTGCTTTCTTAGGAAGGGCTGTGACACAGACCTTGGAAAAGAGAGCACTTTCCAACTTGGCACTGTGGGATCCAGAATCATAACTTCATCACAGCCGTTTGAAATTCCCTGTTGCAACCACTCCACACACTTATAAGCACTCTGTGTTAGACCTAAGCAATTACTAGGGTTATACCACCATGCTAGCTAAATTTCCCATAAATTATGGGACTGCACAGTTATTATGGTGTATTTTCTTTAGGCAAGTACTGGAAGTCTGTGGAGCCTTACATTGTGCCAGTTAGTTGTAAGCTGGCTGAGACTCAGAAACAAGAGACAGAGGAGACAGAGGCAGTCTCAGCTATGGCCTTACTCTCGGTGGATGTGGACCAGCCTTTCTCACATGAACATGCCAGGTACGTGCAAAATCTTAGAACGGCAAGTGACAAGTGTTTGCGTACTTCTGTTGTGTGACTGAAGGAACGTGTTTTAAGTCCTTTTTTTAAATAATCCAGACTCTTTTTTTGCATGCTTTAACTTCATGTTGTTTTCCTTGACAATGTTGGAACAACCAGAGACAGAGAAGCATTCTATAATTGCCTTGAACTGTTTGGCTTTCGGGAAACTGGGCTGCTCTAGATGTCATTTTTTATTGTGCATTCCTTATTATTATTATTATTATTAGCATTTATATACCGCCCTATACCCAGAGGTCTCAGGGCAGTTCATAGAAAAGATCACAACATATATAATCAGAATAAAAGCAACAACCCAATAACACCTCCCCCCCCCCCCCAGAAAAGAGCCACATTTTAAAAGGGGATTGAATGTCAAACAGATCAGCCAAAGGCCTGGTTAAAAAGGAATGTGGAATGAAGGTGCCAGGCAAACTTCCCTGGGGAGAGCATTCCACAGACAGGGAGCCACTGCAGAGAAGGCCCGTTCTCGTGTTGCCACCCTCCACACATCTCGAGGAGGAGGCACACGAAGGAGGGCCTCAGAAGATCATCTCAGGGTCTGGTTGGGTTCATATGGAAAGAGGTGGTCCTTGAGGTATTGTGGTCCTGAGCTGTTTAAGGCTTTATAGGTCAAAACCAGCACTTATGGTATTGGAATGGTTATATACAGTCCCACTTTCAATCCTGTTTGCTGCTGCTGCTGCTGCTGTTCTTTTTTCCTGGTTTTGTTGTGCTATAAGCCTCAAGAGTTCCCCTTTGGTTGGCAATAATGTGGCAACACTGGGAAAGCATTGTAGAACAACTAATAAATTGGAATAAGGTGTGGGTGGTCCAGTACGAATCCACCACTAATGCACTATTATTGCATCAATGACATGTTTCAGAATCAACACACACACACACAATCCAAACACACACCAGTTTGGAGGGGCCCCCAAATCTAGTGGCCCCAATATTCTATCGTTTTGTACTGCTTGAAAGTTATCTTCATGAACTTTGTTGTCACACCTACAAAACTCTGACCACTCTTGTCAGCAAGCCCAACAAAACTTTTATCAACAAGCCCAGCAAGGCTTAAATGGTGGAGGCAAAGGTTGAGGGCCCTTAATGAACGCCCCAATCCCCAGACCCTGACTCCAGATTTTAGTCAAATCATGCCCTCTGCCACAGCTTTCTGAGGGAACCATCACAAAAACGGGATTCAAGCACTGGTGCCCACACTACAGAATTAAGTTGAATAGAAACTTGTATATTTTGAATTTTAAACTGGTATCACCTAGATATAAAAAGGATAGGCCCAGATTTCGTCTGTTGTCAAAGAACTGTTATGCTAACAAAAATATATTTCCATAGATCTGCTTGGCCAAAATTAGGAGTTGTCCTCTGATGAACAAGGTGAACCACACCTTGTTCCCTGATCGGTCTGTTCTCCATGGGTTTGGGTGCCTCTTGAGAGAACGTCATCCAATTTAGCATGACAGTTCCTGGGCTGGGTGTGCCAGTTTTCTCTGGGTTTGGACATCTTTGGATACCATTTTGAATCAAGATAGTGGGCCATAATATTCCAAAATGCATCTCTGTCTCCAGAGATATCATTGGCCAATGGTTCTTGAAATTAAGTGGGTTTGGCCTACATTTGGATAACTTCAGGCACAGTTTTGAGTCCATATAATGGACCCAACTGTTCCAAACTGTGCTAGTTTAGATGGCTCTGAATAGACTGTTTATAGTTTGATGTGACAGTTCCTGAAATGATGGAGTGGAGTTTGGTATTTGGACACCTCCTGCATCCATTTGGAATCAGAGCTGAATAGCTGGTGCAGGAGTCAGTTGCAGACAGCAAATGAGCTCAGGTGACCACTTCCTACAATGTAGCAGCAGTTGCAGGAGGGTAACTGGCAGCTACAGTGTGGAGGAGGCAGCATTGTTGTTGATAGCAGCAGCAGAACAGCTGGGACCTGAACTACACCAAACCAAGGCATGTTGGTGGTCAACTCTTGGGGATGGCAGAATGAGGAGGCAAGACAGTGGATGTAGCCTACCTTGATTTTAGCAAGGCATTTGACAAGGTGCCCCATGATATTCTTGTAAAGAAGCTGGTAAAATGCGGACTTGACTATGCTACCACTCAGTGGATTTGTAACTGGCTGACTGACCGAACCCAAAGGGTGCTCATCAATGGTTCCTCTTCATCCTGGAGAAGAGTGACTAGTGGGGTGCCACAGGGTTCTGTCTTGGGCCCGGTCTTATTCAACATCTTTATCAACGACTTGGATGATGGACTCAAGGGCATCCTGATCAAATTTGCAGATGACACCAAACTGGGAGGGGTGGCTAACACCCCAGAGGACAGGATCACACTTCTAGAGAACTGGGCCAAAACAAACAAGATGAATTTTAACAGGGAGAAATGTAAAGTATTGCACTTGGGCAAAAAAAATGAGAGGCACAAATACAAGATGGGTGACACCTGGCTTGAGAGCAGTACATGTGAAAAGGATCTAGGAGTCTTGGTTGACCACAAACTTGACATGAGCCAACAGTGTGACGCGGCAGCTAAAAAAGCCAATGCAATTCTGGGCTGCATCAATAGGAGTATAGCATCTAGATCAAGGGAAGTAATAGTGCCACTGTATTCTGCTCTGGTCAGACCTCACCTGGAGTACTGTGTCCAGTTCTGGGCACCACAGTTCAAGAAGGACACTGACAAACTGGAACGTGTCCAGAGGAGGGCAACCAAAATGGTCAAAGGCCTGGAAACGATGCCTTATGAGGAACGGCTAAGGGAGCTGGGCATGTTTAGCCTGGAGAAGAGGAGGTTAAGGGGTGATATGATAGCCATGTTCAAATATATAAAAGGATGTCACATAGAGGAGGGAGAAAGGTTGTTCTCTGCTGCTCCAGAGAAGCGGACACGGAGCAATGGATTCAAACTACAAGAAAGAAGATTCCACCTAAACATTAGGAAGAACTTCCTGACAGTAAGAGCTGTTCGACAGTGGAATTTGCTGCCAAGGAGTGTGGTGGAGTCTCCTTCTTTGGAGGTCTTTAAGCAGAGGCTTGACAACCATATGTCAGGAGTGCTCTGATGGTGTTTCCTGCTTGGCAGGGGGTTGGACTCGATGGCCCTTGTGGTCTCTTCCAACTCTATGATTCTATGATTCTATGACATGCCTGGCACAGCAGCTGAGCATGTGAAGCAGCACAGCAGGAAACATGCCTCAAGGGTGCAGTTCACCAGCATGTTTCTCACAAGCATAGAAGCCAACTCCTAGGGGCTGAGGTCAATATAATATTTGATGGGGCAGCAGCTCCCAAAAGTTGGTGGGAATTGCCATTCAAATGGTGTGCGTGTGTGCTGCATACTGTGATTGGTTATGTGGTGTGGGGCTTACCTGGCCACCGCCCTGCCCCACACCCCAATATTTTATTTAAGTTGGTACCCTTCCTTTCAAAGGATGTTCTGACAAATCAATGCCCAGCAGGATACAACCCTCCTGCTCTCTGGGGGTGCAGTCAGGAGGGGAGGGGGAAAGGAGATGCAGCAACTCCTTCATCGCCACCCCCTCCTCACCATGCCCTCCAGATGTTTTGGCACTACAACTCCCATCATCCCTAGCTAACAGGACTAGTGGTCAGGGATGATGGGAGCTGTAGTCCCAAAGCATCTGGAGGGCCGAGGTTGCCTATGCCTGATATAGGGCTTTAAAAAAACCAAATTAAACATCATTCCCCACCAAATAAACACAACTGGATTCAAGTGATGCCCTGGCCATGTCAGAGAGGATGGAAGTGAGGTATTAAACAGCCCTAAAACTAACAAATTGCATGAGCCACTTAAAAATCTCATTTTTTTGCTTTGTTTTTTTGTTTCTTTGAATTCCTGGGCAACGCTGGGCACTTTCAGCTAGTCAATGAATAAGGATGGGAGTGTTCCTTTTCCCTGCCTGCCAGCTGTTGTTTCACACTGACCTAACACGACTGACTTGGACCTGAATTTAACAATTCCGTAAAATGAAAGAACAACTGCCAATGCGCTTCACCGATCAAGTATTTCAATATGATGTGTGAATAGTTCCATGCGCAGAGCAGCATATTGTCAGAAAAGCGACTCTGTAAAAAAGGATGTTATAGAGTTCTTTGCGTTTATTCATGCCAAATGCTTCTTGGCACTTCTGCACAGCAAAGGAGATTCCAAATGTAGCGGAACTGGTCTGAATCCATTAAGTGGAAGAAAGGGGAAAGAGGGAGAAGAGAACCAAATCCCATAGAGATGAATTTCTTTGGATGTTGCGAGTGAAGCTGGACACACCATTGAAAGAAGGAGTCTGAGACATTTGGTGTAGCCCAGTGTTCATCCACCTTGGGTCCCTGCATATTGCTGGACTATGACTCTCAACATCCATGATAATTTGGTAAATTGGCTGGGCATTATGGGAGCTGTAGTCTTCTCAGAAGTAAACCCTATGAAGTTCAGTGGGGCTTCTTCTTGGGTCAGTGAGTTCAGGATTACAGCTTTAATTTCATGGGGATTTGAGGTGTGGGGAGGCAGAATTTAGCTTATTGATTTTAGTGCAGATCCTGACTTATCTTGGGAGCCAGATGTAAAAGAACTGCCGAGTTCTTTTTATCAGCCAGAGATGTAAACATGTAACATCTTTTACCAATGTGAAGAGATTTGAAACAAAATGCAAGCCATAATTTAAGTTTGAGTGAACCTAATTTTTATGGTGAAATAAAGCCAAGTTTTCGGCTAATGAAAACGAAGCGTAATTAGTTTGGCATATCAAATTACAGAGTTTAAACTAATTAGCAGCTAATTGTCATATTTTGAGAGTGTGCTAATTTGAAACCACTGCCACTTAGCAGTAATTGATTTGCTAGGAGCTTAAATAAAGCCACCTTCACTTCTTCTAACAATGCATTTGCTTCTGCAAATATCAAGCCACCAGAGCATCGCATGTGGTCATTTCAGCCTCCAAGCCTATTTTAAAAAAAAGAAAAGAAAAGAAAACAGCCACACAAATTGAAATGAAGACTGGAGTTGAAGAAAATGAGAGAAATAAAGATACAAGGGCACATCATCACATGAATTCAGTAGTTCAGTTTCCAGATTCATCTCATCTCATCAGTCTGTACAGTGGTACCTCGGGTTAAGTACTTAATTCGTTCCAGAGGTCCGTTCTTAACCTGAAACTGTTCTTAACCTGAAACACCACTTTAGCTAATGGGGCCTCCCGCTGCTGCCACACCGCCAGAGCACGATTTCTGTTCTCATCCTGAAGCAAAGTTCTTAACCCGAGGTAATATTTCTGGGTTAGCGGAGTCTGTAACCTGAAGCATATGTAACCTGAAGCGTATGTAACCCGAGGTACCACTGTACTGAAATCAGTAGACATTCATAATCTTGAACTGTAAAAGGATTTACTTTCTCCCATAATCCCAATTAAGGTAATATTTTTCTGTGGCCAAAATCCATACAAGTTTCATATTTTTGAGGTGGGGAGTGAGGGTGTGTTGCCTCATGCTTTTTCCTACCTTAACATAATTTGGAGGCGATCGAATGGTGTGTATTAATGCCTCAATGCTATTTTAACTTTCAGCGTCACTCCAGCCTTACAAGCTTTCTTTTTTATATTTTTTTAAATTAATTTTTCAGTTTATACACCTCAAAATAAACATTTTACATAATACCATGTAACAATTGACTTCCCTCCTGCCCTTTCATGGTTCATTTTACTTATATCATTCCTGCATATTTTACTATAAAAAGGTGAAGGACCCCTGATGGTTAAGTTCAGTTGCGAATGGCTCTGGGGTTGCGGCGCTCATCTCGCTTTACTGGCCGAGGGGCCAATTGTTTCTGCATTTTACATCCTTCAGATATTTACTATACCGTTGAATTTATCTAAATACTACCAGTGTTTTCAATTGTACACAATTATTTTCTAAATATTCAGCAAAAAAATTCCACTCCATTTTGAATAAAGATTCTTCTTGCTTTCTTATTCTGTAAGTTAAACCTGCTGCTTCCGCAAATTCTATCATCTTAAGTCGCCAGTCTTCCTTACTAGGGATCTTACTCACTTTCCATCTTTGGGCTAGCAAAATTCAAGCTGCCGTGGTTGTGTACGTAAATATTTTTTTCTGACAACCAGGAACTTCAGACTGAAGTATTCCTAACAAAAAGGCCTCGGGTTTTTGGAGAATGTTGTTTTAAACATTTTTTAAAACTCATTGTAGATTATTTCCCAATAGCCTTTAACCATTTTACATGTCCACCACATGTGAAAAAATGTTCCTTCTGTTTCTTGCATTTCCAACACAGATCTGATCCAACTTTGTACATCTTAACCAACCTGCTTGGGGTTAAATACCATCTGTGCATCATTTTCATATAATTCTCTTTCAAAGTATAACATGCAGTAAATTCCAAATCATTCTTCCAGAGTTTAGGTCTATGTTATGCCCTGTATCCAGCCTTACAAGCTTCCAATGGGCCTTACAGTGCGTGACTGTCCAAATGTTGCCTGTGGAGTTCTGAAGAGCTGTGAGTTTTTGTTGCTGTGGTAAAGCAGAGCAATATATTATTTTTTTAAATTAAAAAAACCCCACTTAACTTTTACAAATATCCTCCACTGCTGTGCATCATCATCATCACCACCACCACCATCATCATCATCAACATCATGTAGCGCTCTTTAGTGCTCCACAAGGAACTTTTGGACAGCCTCATTTCTTGCAAAATGGAAGACTGGTCCTAGGCAAGCACAGAGATATTGGAAAGTATAGAGCGAAAAAGGTACAGCAGCAGACAAAAGCAACAAAGCAACATAAGGCTTTGTGGGGGCCCTGATCTGACTCGTGGGGGTGGGTTATTGGCATTGCACTTGGGGATGGAAGAGAAAGTACCCCAAATTGCTGTGCTTCACGTCATCATTCAGTCTTCACAAAGAACCCATCATAGTGCAACTAGATATAAGGCACATTCCAATGATAGACAACAGCATTCTCCCATTTCCTCCAGGATTCCTCTCAGTTAAGAACTGTCAACAAGGCATCCCATGTTGTTCAGTGTTATTCGCCAGCACACAAAAAACACTCACTTCAAACGGGGATAGATGGAAAACCCAGCCCTGTGTTCTGATTGATTAGTTGACATCTGTTATCCAGAACGTGGTCTTGGGTTGTGTATGTGTGTGTGTGTTTGGTGAGAAAAACATTCTCCTTGCAAAAGACTTGCCAATTATATTGGAGGTTATATTGGTGTGCTGAGTAGCATGATTCATTTCCATCACAGAGTTTGAACAAAGCATCTCTTTCCCTGGCCAACTAATATCTGACTCATTTACCACCAAGAGAAGAAAGAGAGAATGGTTTGGCTGAGCACCTCTCTCTCTCTCTCTCTCTCTCTCTCTCTCTCTCGTTCTTCCTTTTTGTTAAAGTGACATCATCGAGTAAACAGTTATTTCATTTTGATTTGTTCTGACATGCCAAATGGAGCAGGCTTCAGGGGGAAGCTGTGATTTTCTGGGTGTTTTAACATTTTGTTTGGTAAAGCAGAGCTTTCTACGTTCGTGAGAGCTCTCTACGTTCGGAACTTAATTGAAATTGTCAAGAGAGGGGGGAGGGAATAGGGAAGAGAGATGGGGCTGGTTCAAGATGAAAGAAAAGGGTGGAAAATGAGGCTACGATTGATTTAAATGAAAAGATTGATCCATAAACAGCAGCCATGGCCCTGTAATGCCCTGCACATCGTATGTGCTGATAAGTACCCATTCCTTTTTGGAAATGAGATTACACCAGTCTGATTAGAGCCTTGCGTTGGACCAAGAGCTATATCCAAATAATCACTGACTTTGGAAACGGTATGGGAGCTTGCCTTTGCATGCTTTCTGATTTAGGCCATTCTGGGGGCAGATGAAGTGGTACAACATAAAAATCCTACCCAAATATATAAATATATCTCAGGGATGAAGAACCTGGGCCCTCCAGATGTTGCTAGACTACATCTCCCATCAGTCCCAGCCAACATGGCCAGTGGCCAAGGCTGGTGTGAGCTACAGTCCAGGAACAACTAGAGGGACCCAAGTTTCTCATCCCTGATATATAAATAAAACTGCTTTACGGGCTTTACTGTCTCCAATATATTTTGTTGCCTGTGGCAAAAGACAGGATGATTCCCTTTCCCATTCCATGTGCAGAAGAGACGTGGGCATGCAGATGAATCTTACTTCAACACTAGTGACAGAACATTGTAGGGACGGCCACATCTCCATTTTGTTGTTGCTCACAATACCAAGGGAGCACATGAACGCAGTCTACCAACAGTCCTGATAGTGAAAGGAAATCTCCATGTACACATGCAGTATATCATTGTCTACCCTATGCTGGAAGGACAGATCCTGAAGCTGAGGCTCCAGTACTTTGGCCACCTCTTGAGAAGAGAAGACTCCCTGGAAAAGACCCTGGTGTTGGGAAAGATTGAGGGCACAAGGAGAAGAGGATGACAGAGGATGAGATGGTTGGACAGTGTTCTTGAAGCTACCAACATGAGTCTGACCAAACTGTGGGAGGCAGTGGAAGACAGGAGTGCCTGGTGTGCTCTGGTCCATGGGGTCACAAAGAGTTGGACGTGACTGAACTACTAAACAACAATAACAACAACAACAACAACAACAACCCTATGCTAGGGGCAACAGGAAGGGGTGGCCATCAGCTGAATTTACATAGTCACCCAGTTGACAACTATTGGAAACAAAATGGTGGATTAGATCACTCCAGCAAGGCAATCCTTTTCTTTCTACGTTAAGGGAAGCTGCTCTTACTTCCATTTTACAGATGCAGAACCAGTTTTGAGATGTTGCAATTTGTTCAAGTGAATCTTAGCTGGAATTTGAATGGACATTTCCAAGATCCAAGTCCAACAATTTATCTACAGAACCCAGGATACCAAGAAAAATACAAGGATAGGCTTAGCTTTATAATGAGAAAGTGTTATGCTGCAAATGAGCTATGCATTTTCCCCAAAACAAGTGCCAAAAAATGAACAACATTTAGTGCTGTGCTGTATTATGCTTAACAGCTGTTATAGAAATTTCACCGTTGTGTTTATATTTCACATGCCTGCAAAGTCAGGCACTATAGGTTTTGATCACATCACTTGGTTTTCAAGGGAAGTTAGGTACCATCGGGCGTTGCTAGCTTCTGCTCTCATTGAGAATAGATCTAGATATATCAATGCTGTGGTGGAGACAGAATGGTAGCACTGATATTGTCTGCCACAGCACCAGAGTAATTTGATGGACTGTCCTTGCTCCAACAATTGAATGAGATAATAATGAGACTTTGAAGTTTGTTTGTAACAGTTTAGCGTAGAGGAAGAGGTTCTGACTCTTTGAAGTTTCAATAGGAACTTCTTCCCTTTTTTGCATTATTTGTTTGCAAAAGGTAAAAGGTAAAGGACCCCTGGACAGTTAAGTCCAGTCAAAGGTGACTATGGGGTTGGGGCACTTATCTCGCTTCAGGCTGAGGGAGCCGGCATTTGTCCATAGACAGCTTTCCGGGTCATGTGGCCAGCATGACTAAACCACTTCTGGCACAACAGAGCACCGTGACGGAAACCTGAGCGCACAGAAACGCCATTTACCTTCCTGCCGCAGCAGTACCTATTTATCTACTTGCACTGGTAGAAGCTGGGACAGAGCAATGGGAGCTCACTCTGTCATGGGGATTTGAACCACCAACCTTCTGATCAGCAAGCCCATTTGCATTTCTGAGTAAAAGCTAGAGGTTGCATTTCAGCTGGTTGAATATTTCCTTTTAAAACACAGTGTGTTTTATTTGAACCTATGCAATCAGAAGGATGCAGCACTGTGCTCATCGGACCTGACACTCAGGTAGCTATGCATAATACTGCTATCATGATGGACCTAATAAATTGTATATTATGCAAAGCATTGGAGGTGGGCTGTTTGTATAGATAGATGATAAATAGACATCTGTAACTAAAATAATGGATCAACACATCTACCTACTTACCCAGTCAAGGCCACCTTACTGCTGGCTTTGAGACTGTTTTTCGTAAACCTGTTTTTAGGGATGTAAGGAGGCAAGGATTTCCATTCCAACGGATATTATTATTACTACTCTTTTATTAATTGATTATTATTACTGTATTATTAATTGATTACCTGCCTTTCAACAGCAGGTTCCAGGATGGATTAGAACAATTTAAAATTCAGAATTAAGTACAATTAAAGCAGGTTACAGTCACAGGAAAACGGTGGGCCCTGAAAACACACATCTCAGGTGGCAAGGGAAATTTGAGGGAACCCCACAGAAAATGCCCTCTCCCAGGCCACACAACCCAATTTCTAAGGGAAGTGGAATTATCAAGAAGGGGCCCCCTGCTGTTCTGTGAGGGTCATTCTGTGAGCGTCTGTAGGGAAGGAAGTGGTCTCTCAGATATTTGGGGCTTAAGTCATTTTAGGGTTTTAAACACTAACATGAGCACCTTGAATTGAGCCCAGGAACAAACTGGCAGCCAATTAGTCACAATCAGCCCTGTTTCTATTCCACTGCAGTTCAGTTTCCTCTAAATAATATGTTATTGACCTTGCTGTCCACTGTTTAATGTAAGTTACGTATGTTAGGTAGCTATTTGCACTCCTTAACGTATCTTACATTCATGTAAAGGAAACATCAAACCAATGTAAAAAAAAAAAGGCATTCTGTATCACTTGCAGACATAAAAACAAGGCTCCCTTGTGTGAGTCCCTCGATATTATTCCTAGCAAGGTGGGGCTATCTGCCATTAGTCAAACTGGTGTGAGGACTGTGACACACCATGCACAACATGAAAGAATCACCATTGCATCAGGCACATGCTCGTCCATGAGAAAACAGTACCCTAGTTTCCTTCTTGCAGCAATTCAAGGAACACTAAGCAAACTACAATGGTAAATATTTTGGATGTTAATAAATTCCCCCATTGTATTTGCAATTTCCCTGGTGAAAATAATCTGGAAATGGGCATCCAGCAGTAACAAAGTCTCTCTCTCTCTCTCTCTCTCTCTCTCTCTCTCTCTCTCTCTCTCTCTCTCTCGTGTGTGTGTGTGTGTGTGTGTGTGTGCTTGTTCTGAAGCATTGCTGTAGGATTAGATTCCCATATTATCTGATTTCTCATTCTGTCGGCGACGTAGTTTTTAAAAATAATCTCTCCTTCTTTACTCTCCAGAGCAATCAGGAGGGGGCAGGGGGAGAAATACTTTGTCTTCTCTGTTTTTACATTCCCAACAGCCAATTTAGTTCAGCCTGTTGGCTGTCTCCCAGGTGATTCCTAATAAAGACGATGTGCATAATCAGATTATTTATTATTATTAGATACCTGCTTTATGGCAGCAGTCTGCTAATCAAATTCAGAATTGGAGCTCGGAAGTTTTAGGCAGGCAAGCAGCCAACAGGGTCTTGAAAGAGAAGCAGCGCGACCAAGATGACTTGGAAACTCCGCTACATTCCTTACGTGTTACCTGGTTTTGAAGAGGGTATTATCTGTCGTTGAATTGGATAAATTAGAGGGAAAGAAGGAGAGATGATGGGCTTGCACCTTTCCCTCCATTTAAATTTTCTGATTTTGCTGACACAAAGCATGTGCATTTCTGAACCTAAAGTTATAAAATATTCTGACAATTTTAATATAAACAGGAACCTTTTGCAGTGATTGCTTGGAACAAAAATGTTTTTCCACTTGACATTTGTTTATACTTCCTAGGAAAGAAATTTTTATTTATGGATAGCTGAAGAATACAAATAAACATGGGGGAGAGCTGAAAAATCAGCTTTGATTATGCATGAAAATCTACAATGTCATTGTGTACTCTGGTTCCATATTCTGATTGCCTGTTTATTTTTCTAGAGCTGCCGGCGAGCCTATGGAAGAAGAGCCAGCCTTGTGAAATGCCAAGTTCTCTCTGATATTTCCTGTGTGTGACATCATTGTGTATTTCCCCCTCCTCTTACCCCAAAAAAGCACCCTTAGACATGTCTTGTCTGCTGCTTGGGTGGCAGAGATCAGATGGAGCATAAACACTGGGCACAGAATTCTGAACAGCAGCTTCACTTGTTCGTTGGATGGACTTAAAAGGCTCTTCCGAGACTCCTTCGATGTAACCGCTGCCATTCTAAAGTTACAGGGAACCAGAGCTTGCAAAGCGAGCCTGAGCCTACAGCCTGCTTTCGTGTGCTGTGTGATCCACTTGCCGACCTAAATGGTAGAATAGAAACATTAAAGCAATTCTACATTCTCAGCTATGGTTGCCGAGGGAAATTGAAAGCAGCCTGAGAAACATCAAGGGGAGGAACAAAATAGTGTCACAAATCCCACCGCTTCTGACATTTTGAACATGTCTTACTGGATCGGGTTTTGTTTTTCTTCGCATTGTCAAAAGAGTCGATAGGATTGGTTTAATGCTCCCGGTGCAATGAAACAGTGGGCCGTTCCTCTGTAGTGCCATTTTTGAAATGCTGAGTCAGGAGGACTCAGCCGAAAGAGAGCTCTGCTCCACTGCTTTTCAGCTGTCCCCTAATGAAATGTGCAACATTGCTCTTTTAAGTTAGCCCCATTCCTCTCTTTTTGGGGGGGTTATTTTGCTTTCTGTTCTCTCACTTTTCATGTGGCATTTTATAAACCCGTGCAACAAAACGCTCTCTGCAAGGAGACAGAGAGAGAGAGCGGTGGTTTGACTCCGGGAGAATGCTGCTCAGTTTGGAGCTGATATCAGCTAATCAGCTATATGACTGCAAGATATTCCAGTTAGCTCACACACAAAAATCCCCTGCCTTTACCTTGCTTTAAGCTGTTGCTCGGCTCCAGCTTCAAGGCAAGCAAGCAGAAGGGACCTTCCTGTTATTTCCCTCAAGGTTGGGGTGCTTCCGCAGAATCCTTCTTTTTAAATCTGACCAGAGTATCAGATGTTCTTTTCTTTTTGAGGCTTTTCAAGGGTTGGATCCTAGTACTAAAAAAAAAACAAAAACAACAACAACCCAAGAGGTGTCTTCTGTTATTTATTTTTCTCCTTCCAGTATAGTGAGTAACTGTGGATGCATGACGAACTGTGCCTTTTGCTGATAATGAAAGTTTAAAACTCTCACACATGTTGCCTTATTGTCACAGAAAGGGAAATAGCACTTATTCAGAATCGGAGAATTTTTAAGGGATGCAAATAGCGATAGAGGAGTTACAGTAGCTGTTTGTACCCTCTCCCCCCGACACACACACACACACACACACACACACACACACACACACATCCCTAAAGAACACAGTGCATTATTCTCTACCTTCCATCATTCCATTTTGCAGTCTCCGATAGCCTCCCTTTGTTTGAACGGCAAGTGATGCTCTTCTTTTTTATATTTTCCAAGCTCAAAGGATACATTAAAGCCATAAATGAACACTGTCATGCTTTTTATTCAGAAATCTGAAAGGGACCTTAATTAGAACAAGATTTTAGGGAAAGCTGTGGTATGAAAGATATGGAACAAATGTGGTTTGAGTTACAGCAGACTCAAACCTGTAAATCAAAGATGAAAGATTTCACTCAAATGGAATTATATAATTCTCTTTTGTTATATAGGCAGCCTGCATTCTCTCCCCACCTTCACCCCCACAATGTGTTTAGGTTTGTTTACAATTAACATTTTAATTTGAAAGACTGTTTCCTTCTTATATGGAAACTGTTTGATATAACTTGGAAATTTGAGGCGGTGCTTGAAATAGGAAGTTGGAGGAGAATTCAGCCCGGCTGAACATGCCTTTATGAAAGTGTTATGATAAGATGGGCATTTACAACTAATTATTTGAAAAATCAAACCCTCCTCAAAGCTTTATCATCCAACTCCAGTTTTCCTGACTATTGCAAGTAATCTGAAGAACTTTAAACTATCTGGAAATGGATACTGACTCTAGTGCTTTGATTCCAATAGGATTACATTTGTAAGGCAATATGTTCTAACTGCTTCTCTGAATGATCGTACTTGACAAATTACTCCAATTGTCTAATAGTCGTCCTATAAACAATGCTTCATGAAAAATCAACCACCATGCCTAATGGTGTTTATTATTTGACTTTCATGGTTTAAACTTGTGGCATCATATTTTACACGGAAGTGCTGCAAACCTCCACTTAATAGTTATTCAAATCCATTCTTTTCCTTTTGAAGCCTCATCTGAAATTAATGGGATAAAATAGGAACAATTAAGATTTGCCCATTTAGCTTTAATTTTATAGTGTGGAAATGTGCCTGTTTTAGCTGCAGAGCACTCGGCTTATTACAGATACTTTGCGAAACTGTGCCAAAACAAAGCAGGAGTAAGTTCTGTTGAACGCAGGAGGAATTCCTTCTGAGTAAACATGCGTTTATTATATGACTGTAAGCCAGACTCCTCTTTCGATTTCACACATGGCTGTGTGTAACGCATCCTCATTTTGCCATGCTAAAGCTAAGTTGAACAGCAACGTCAAAGCTACAGTCTAGGAACACTAGCTGCTGCAACACTGCTTCAGCTAAACAAGTTAAGAGCACAGGAAAGTGCCTTGTACTCTCTGTGTTAGCTCACCTAGCTCAGTATTGTGTAAAATGTCCTGGCAGGGGCTCACTAGGTCTTTAGGCAAAGGTCTTCCCCAGCCCTACCAGGTGATGCTGTACCTGGGAGCTCCTGCAGGCAAAGCCGAGACTGAGCTACTGCCCTTCGGCTTGATATGGATCAGGGATTCATGGTCATCAATCTGGGTTACTGGGAGCTCCATGTGATATCAGGATGTGCTTGCGATAAGGAAACCGTTTAAATACAGCAAGCAAAAGAAAACACCAGGCAACGAATCCCCTCTTATTATTTTTGAAGCCCCAAACGTTGCACATACAGAAATGCTTTGGGCTGCCTCCAAGTTGTATTCTGAACCTTTCAGAGGAGAAAAGTTCATGCATATAGTTCAGGTGCCTGTCGATATGCTTGTGTGATTTTGAAACCTTATGGAGGCATTGGAGAATTCAAAGTAATGGTTTGACTTCCATGCATAGGATCAGGCTATGTCCCTTTAAAACCATGTTGGTCACAAGTAAGTCAGTTGCAAGGACATAGCAAACTGGATCAGTTCTAGGTGGGAGAGAGAGGGATATCGTTGTTGTCCCTTGAATAAATTACTGTATGTGGTTCTAAGTTAGTCAGCTATAACAGAGAAGCACTTTCAGACAATGAAGAAAAGCAGTACATAAGAATGCAAAATATTGCACCATTAATTGCAAGAAGAATAAATGCCCATAATAAGTACAGAAGTTTTCACTTACACCATACACTTATGTGGGGGTTGTGTGTGTGTGTGTAAAACTCTCTTAAAGTACCGTACTGATGCAACATTAAGGCTGCAAAATCCTATCCATGCTTACTAGGGAGTAAGTCCCCACAGAGGCAAGTCCCTACTGAAGTCAGTGGGGCTTGCTTCCGAATATACGTGCATTTGATTTGGCAGCATATTCTCCTAGGAAAGCACACAGATAATGCTTTTAATTTTTCAAGGTCTTCCCAATGGTATTTATTACATTCCAGGCTGGCGTGCGCATCTGCAGTAAGCGAGTGACACGCAGCCAGATCCAAATGTAGCTGACGCCAGCTAGAGCTTGGAGACAGACAACAGTTTTTTAAAAAAGGGCAGTTGAAAGGAACTGTAGTGTGTCCACAGGTTTTTTTCATTGTGCAGTTCCTTCTGATCAAACAGCCTTTGCAGGTGTTTTCTTTTTGGGGGGAGGACCCCGAAAAGGGGGAACAAAAAGGATGAGTGCACAGACCATGAACAGTGATCCCTATTCAAACCACTTCCGACACACCTATTGCAGACTTTCAAGACAGGATCAAAACAGACGAGAATGATCTGGGTTCCCATAGTTTTCAACTTAGAAGTAGTTACAGAGCTTCTCCTAGAAATGGAGTTGGGACCACAGGGCTGGGTGTACTGCATTATATTTCCCCACATGTGAGTCCCAATTGGAGAGGGTGGGGCACAGTTTTTAAGGCAGCTTGAAAGGGGCCTAGTTTAGATTGGCGCAAGGTCAGGGAAAGAGTTAAGACCCCGCTCCCTCAGATCCCCTCTGGCAATCCAATTTGGGGTGGTCCCACAGCTGTGCTTTGTTCATATTAAAACACCAGGAGATCCAATCACTGATCCCCCACATCTCATCTGGTCTGGTCCTCAAGTGTCTCGTGATATTGACTGCGCTGCAGTGGATAAGATTCATATGAGTGAGTTAAACTTAAATGTTTGAATTCTGGAAGAGTTGAGTTTAAGATGCAAAGCAGAAGTGACAATTTAGATACTTAGCAGCCCTTTCTATCCCCGGAATCTTTCCATAGACTTTGATGAACTTTTTAAATCACTATTTAAAAAAAGAATAATCCATCTCTCTCATTATTTTTTCTGTTGCAAAGCTATTTTAAAATATGATGCCATTATTATTATTTTTAAAATCATCTGTTTACTATAAGATCACTTGATATGGAAAAGTAAAGTCAATATTGACTCCCTAGTTCACCCCCGCCTCCCACAACTTCCACTATAAGGTAAACCTAGGTTGGGAGGGAGTATATTTTGCCTACTATTCAAGGGCCAAAGCAGACGAGACTTTAAAAATAACAGCCATGGAGGCTCCCAATCAGGGACAGGAACACAACACATAGGTTTCTTCCTGCACAACAGACCCAATTAAAATCTCCCCCTTCCCTAATGGTTATTTTCCTTCAGATTGAGGTTGCCATTGACACCGGTGAAAGTTCCCTCCACACTAGGGATGGAAGGATCTGTCAGTGCTCTCCCACTGCTGTTCTATTCTGGAATTCCAGCTCCACAAAGCACCTTGGGTCACCCAAGGAACAAAATCCTTAGGTGTCCCAAGTTGGTCTGTGGGGGTGAGGAAAGGGCCTGATACTGGGACCACTTCATTGTCATTGTTGGTTCTCTCTGTTTCTCATTTTTCATGTCTTATATTCAGTTCTCCACATTTTGCCACAACTTGTATTTTTTAAAAAAACAGCAAAACAAAACAAAAACACACAAATCCTCATGAAAATTCATCGGCGTTTTAGTGTGAATGTCTCTTAACAAACACATTTTTATATGCTGTATTGACTATTGCACACCCTTTTGCAAACAACCTCTCTGATGTGTGTTTTTGAATTCATTTTTATGCACACCTCCCCTAAAATAATCCATTTTTGTAAGCAATGTTTGGTTGGAGAATTGCATTGCAAAATTCAGATAAGTGTGAACTTGGAAGAATAGTGGTCTTGTGGTTCTCATACTGCTTTGGAAGTCAGCTGAAATGCACACGGAATCAATTTTCTCCTCTATCCCTACTCCCCACCCACACACTGCAGTCCCAGTCTTGGTCAGGCCCTACCACAGATATCATTTTGTGAGTTAAAAAAAGCCATGCAAAACTCATATGTGCATTTAACACCTCATCAGATAAGGCACAAAGGCTTCACTGCCACTGGGAATGTTTTAACTGAGCAAAGCTCATCTAGGATACTATAAAAGGCACTAAAAGCAATCATCTTGGTATGACAAGGAGGAACCTGTGGAGCATTATTCTCATTATTATTCCTGATACGTTTTTGTATCTGAGAGCATCCAGTGAATAACTGAAAGTCATATTGTGCTCCAAATCTTTGTCTGTTGTAAATATGTAGGCTTTGGGATTGCTTGATGTAGTCTTCAATCAGGCTGAATGGGGGTGTGTGAGTTCCTTTGGTCTTGTGTTTTGTATAATTATTTGGCTATACTCTCATTCTTGTGCGCATTAAAAAAAACACCCCTGTTTGAAATAAGAACATTTGATGTTTGTCTCTCCTTTTTTAATATATAAGTATATTAAGAATCCACTTGAAAGGGGGGGGGACCTGGATGAAATAGAAGTTTCGGAAGTAGCAACTGATCTTGCCACCCTCGTTGAATTGTTGGGATTTAGCTCTTAAAACATAATGTCTCTGAGCACCATCAAGCTGGAGTGCATAAAAAAAAAAGAACCGCGAGCATTAATCTGAAACTAATGATACTTGTCAGCCTAAAAAACCACAGAAAGAAAAAGAAAACTATGCAGATCTAAAGACGGCAACTTTGAGCTACGATTCTATGCTTAGTTCGGTTTCTTTTGCTGCTGTGTCAGGGCCCAACCGGACTTTCTCTCCATTTGAAAAATGGTGTCTCGTCAAGAACCAGTGGTGGTGGCAGCAGGAAAAAAATTCGGGGAGAAGGAGAAGGGGCAAAGGATATTTCTAGGTGGGTGAGTTGTGTCTCACATGTTAATCACAAGAGTCCAACAAGGTAAGGGCCAGGCGAAGCAAGTTTTTGGTTGGAAGGGAACTTCCCTCCTTCACACACACACCCCTGGCACTGCCCATGCTAAGAACATCTTGCTTGCACACAGTGTTTGATTTCTACACTTTGAGGTGTGTAACTGCAAAACTTTGACCTCTTCATCTGGCAGAACTTCCCTCTCATGCGAGATGTTGGTGACTTGTGGCTCTTTTGGTGGAAAAACGCTCCATACATACTTAGATACATTCTTCAAAATCCCATTCAAGGGCTGACATCTGGAACACCAGATCTTTAAAAGAAAACCCACACACATTAATGAATGGATTATCTGAATTGTTTGATTTCATATGTTTTGTTGATTTGTTCCTGCATTTGTGCACAGTCAAAACGATCTCCTCTGGGTTTTTCCTGGAGGTTGTTCTGAAAACGAGATAGGTCTAATAAACAAGGACATGGCAGGATATGATTCATTAAAAAGAAACTCACATTTTGTTCTCTACAAGCATTCTTCTATGAGAAGCCATATAAAAGTTGCTAGCTAGTTATCCCCAGTAAATAGGGAACTGCATCATCAGCTATTACATCCTGTTGCATGGAATGTAGGAAGAAAAAGCTAGAAGTCTAGTAATGTGGGCAGCATATCTAACTATGGCTATAGCTATAGCTATAGCTATATACACATAGTACATATATACCCTGAGCATGCTCCTATTTTCCTAAACAAACATTTGGGATGGGATGGCTGAAACAGCCCTTTAAAAAAATAAGGAAACATGAGACTGTAGCATGTTATTCAAACATCGCCACCATTTGCAGTGGAATTGTGAAGTAACAGACCATAATTTTAAATGGAATATGGCAATATGAAAACTCTAGGCATGAACAGCATGAATCAACACTAGGGATTGTATATTCACTGCTGCAGCAATGGAATATTGGGTTACAGACGCTTCAGACTCTGCTAACCCAGAAATAGTAAATACCAGAAATAGGGTTAAGAACTTTGCTTCAGGATAAGAACAGAAATCATGTGCCGGCGGCAGCAGGAGACCCCATTAGCTAAAGTGGTACCTCGGGTTAAGAACAGTTTCAGGTTAAGAACGGACCTCCGGAACGAATTAAGTACTTAACCCGAGGTACCACTGTACTAAGCTGCTTTTGTTGTTACAAAGGGCAGCAACAGGAAGCAGAACTGGCCTACACTTCCTGCTTTCTCTTTGTATTATGTGTCAACCACACATCACCACCATTATAAAATCTGTGGCTTGCGCCCCCCATAATAAGGAGTTTGTATATCAATAGTTAAACTATGACAAACCGTTATATGGGAGGGATTATGTCCCTTTGCATCAGATCCATGTGGGGCTGGGCAGGGCTTCAGATACTACCATTCTGCTTTCTAGCTCAGAGGCAGCCAACATGGAGCCTTCCAGATGTTTGGGAGTGCAACTTCTATCCATCCTCATCCAACATGGTCAATGACCAAGGATGATGGGAGTTGTACTCCAAAGCATCTGTAGACACTACACTATCTACTCCTCTTCTAGCAGGTGCATGCCTCAGGATATCGCCTTGGCATTCATCAGAAGGCACTGACTTGGGCAAACCTGATTTGTGGAATGCTGGGAAATATTGATGTTGAGATTGGAGTAACCAAGCTCTTCCTAAGGAAGCTCTGCAGTATAAAAGACAAACCAGGCCTCTTACTAAATCTCCTGTTGTATAGAGATGGGTGGGATCTAGAGCAGGTGTGGAGGACCTTTGGCCTTCCAGATGTTGCTGAACTAGAACTCCCATCATCCCTGGCCATTGATGGGACTTGCTGATGAGAGTTGTAGTTCAGCAACATCTGGAGGGCCAAAGGTTTGCTGCACAAAGGAAGTGTGCTGTCTCTGACCAAATCGTGGCCATTGAAGGAGAAAGACCTCTGTGACTGCTAATTAACTCAGCCCAGTATTATATTTCTGTGCCCATGACATTCACTTGAGTCTATATATGGCAACAGTCAGTGCTTTTTTCTTTAAAAAATGTTTAAGGGTACTCTCATTTTCCTACTCATATTGAAATACTGCCCCTCAATGAGACCAAACTTAGATTCACAAAATGTTTAGTGGTATGTGTCCCCCCACTTCCCCCCAGAAAAAAACCACTGCAAACAGTTGATATATGTTTCTTGCATTGTAAATGACCTAGAGATGATGAGTATAAGGCAAGTAATAAGCTAACTAATTAATAATATATTTAAAATAGAATAATTATTATTTATCACATTTTCACTGAGTGTATGCAAATGCACATTTGTGGTATGAAAGGGAGATTGAGCTGAAATGGGGTCTGGAATATTTCCCTCTCCCCAAACACAAATCTTACCTTTCCATATTTTTGTGTGTGTATGTTCCCTGTCCCACTCATCAGCTGTTATGAACCTGTCATTTTAAAATATTGACTTTGTTTGGTTGACTGTATAATAGCAGCCAACCAGAGCTCATCTGCAATGAAACTATAGCATCATGTAGCCAATCAGATCTGGCTGTGCAAATTCAGAGAGCAATGCTTTCTGCCCTCAACAACCCTTTGAGACAGGTTAGTCTAAATGATGAGGAGGACACATGGACATCCAGTGGTTTTCACATGCTTGAAAGACTACTCAGCACCTTGTCAAAATATGCATTGATGCCATGTTAAATGGGATAGAAAGGAAGGCACACCAATTCCGGACCCCAAAGATGTCAGCTTGATCTTTAAAACAACATTATGGTGTGATTTCATTTGGCCCTGTTATCACTGATAAGAAAAAGGGATAAGGGAGGGAGAGAGAGAGAGAGAGAGAGAGAGAAAGAAAGAAAGAAAGAAAGAAAGAAAGAAAGAAAGAAAGAAAGAAAGAAAGAAAGAAAGAAAGAAACCATTAGCTGCATTTCATATGATAAGAGGCTGTTCATCACATGCCACGCTAATATTTCAGTTCCTTTATATAAAAAAGAAGTTGCCTAAAATAGAGCCATATGAGAAAAGACGTTCCATATGTCCCAAGAGGTCACACGAAAATCTTATGAAGTCAACGGAAGACATCATTTAACAATCAAATTCTCTTTAACTTCAAACTGAGGTTAAGAGTGAGAACCAGCTTGGCTGATTGAAATTTGTTTTCCCCTTACCCTGCCGTTGCTTATTCCCATCTGATTTTATTTAGTTTCCACTACAAATATTGGCTCCCTTTGAACTATTGTTTCCCACCCCGCCCTCTCCCAAATGTATGGAAAGCCATAGGAAGACATGCGTGGAAAAAAACGCAGGCACAGAACACGGCGCCTTCATTTCATCCTCCGTAGCCCAAGCTACAAAGTGGTTATTTAAGAGGTCAGAATTCAGTGTTACAAAAGGCCTCAGATTGTGATGCAAAAATCAGAAGTGGGTGAGAAATCTTCAACGGGAAGCTAGAGTTTACCAGGAAAGGGGTGGGTGGGGAGTGCAGAGGCTTCCTTCTGCGAAATTACATCAAGTGATTTTTTTTAGCAAGTAGTTACACAAAGAGAATTGAAACCAGGGCTACGTGGCAAAAACTGGGAAGGCAATGAGGGGAAGCTCTGCTTATTGTTAGGGGGTAGTGGACTGGTATTATTTATTTATTTTTGCTCCTGTGGGGGCGGGGAGTGATAAGGATGATTTGCCCCCAACTTTCTTTGTCTTCAATAGAAACATATGGGATTTGGTGTTGGTGTGATATTACTATCTTGGGAATCATAGCAATGGAATGGGCAAATTTCTGGGCTGCAGCTCAGTATGCACTCAAAACATATGTGATTGGGAATGAAACACTGGAGCAGTTACTCAAAGGTGGAAGACTGTGGCATCCTCTATCTACTCTCTCCATGCCATTTATTATTTTGTTAACTTCTATCATGTCACCTTTTACCATGGTACCTCAGGTTAAGTACTTAATTCATTCCGGAGGTCCATTCTTAACATGAAACTGTTCTTAACCTGAAGCACCACTTTAACTAATGGGGCCTCCTGCTGCTGCCACACCCAGTGGCGTAGTGTGGGTTGTCAGCACCCAGGGCAAGGCAAGTAATTTGCGCCCCCTAACCCGTGGATTTGCGCACCCTAACCCTAACCCCCAGATGTTGCACCCGGTGCGGCCGGCCCCCCCTGCACCCCCCACGCTACGCCACTGGCCACGCCGCTGGAGCATGATTTCTGTTCCCATCCTGAAGCAAAGTTCTTAACCTGAAGCACTATTTCTGGGTTAGTGGAGTCTGTAACCTGAAGCATATGTAGCCTGAAGCGTATGTAACCCGCAGTAGCACTGTACTCACCTTTTCTCTAAACTTTGTTGTTGTGGTGTTTAGTCGTTTAGCCGTGTCTGACTCTTCGTGACCCCATGGACCAGAGCACGCCAGGCACTCCTGTCTTCCACTGCCTTTCTCTAAACTAGGAATTCCCAAAAGCCGCAACCTTTCCTCACAGAAGAGTCTCTCCAGCCCTTTGATCATTTCGGTTATTTGGTAAAAGAGAAAGTTAAACGAGAGATTAAATCCAAGATGGACCATAGATCCTGATCCCATATGGGCTCAACCTTGGCAGAAGTCCAGTTGCTGCTGAGTAGACCAGTGACAATATGAGGAATGCACTCTCCAAGGATGGACAACTTAATAGGAATGCACTGGAGACAGAAGCATTGCAGCCCACATTGCAGAAATACAGTAAGTGATGGAGATTACCTCTGGGTGATAATATTATGTTCTGGGTTCCTGTTGTCCAGTGTTCCAGGTCTTTGTCTTTGTTGTGCCCAACAGCAGAATTTGGTTATTATTTAAAAGAGTTATATCTCATCCTTTCTCGGTAGTGAGGGGCAGCTATAAAATAGATTCTTAAAAAAGCATTCAGTGAAGCAGAATCCATAAAAAAGGCAAATAACAGCACCCAAAAGCACCTACAGAAAGCAGAAGACTATTACTCAGGTAATAGTTAAAAGTTCTTTGCAGAAGCAGTAAGATGAGGTAAGGAAACCTTCTGGACGGGCCGATTAGTCTCACTGAATTTCTGAGCAAGCTTGTCTCTGGTTTCTCTGCCATCACAAAAACAGTTAAATATTTCATTCTGGAAAGAAAATTGAACAGAAGTTAACACTGTTTTGATAACTAAATATATATGGAATTACAGTCAAACCACAGTTCCCAAATGCCTCTGTTTTGGAACGTTTCAGCTCCCGAATACCAAAAACCTGGAAGTCAGTGTTCTGGTTTTCAAACATTTTTTGGAAGCCGAACGTATGACGTGGCTTCTGTTTGAGTCCAGGACGTTCCTGCAACCAAAGCCACAGCAGCTCTCTAGCTTTTCAAGCAGAAGCCCTTTTCAACCTTACCTGGAGATGCCAGAGTTTGAATCTGGGACCAAAGCAGGTGCTCGACTGCTGAGCAACATCCCTTCCCAAAGTGCTTTTTATGTCATTTTGAATAACTCCTTAGCAGATCAGTTTGGGAGTTTCGTTTGCCGCAGCCTACATGTTTATAAAACACTACGAGTGAACTCTCTTGGGCTATGTCCTACACACTGTGCCTTCTGTTTCTTGTGCAAACTGAGGGGAGTGTTGCTGCCATTCAAGTCCAGGGCCGTCAGAGCAGGCCAGAAAAGCATTACAGTTTTACATATGGACCTTGTTTGCTGATGCAACCTTTACTAATTGGATTTGGCAAGTGGGAACTTAATGTTATTGCCTTAAGATGAGTCGGCAAGATTTTTGACACATATCCATCTAAGATAAAGTCCAAAGTGGGAGGGGGAAACCTAGATATTGTCCATATTATAGACATATATTATATGGCAGAGAAGTGTGGAATACTTTTGTTGAGGGCTCCCTTTTCCAGGATACTTCATTCCACCCGCAGCTTTCTGTTTATTCCCTCCAACAGTCAGTCAGCATTCCACATCTACGGAGCATGCTCAGTCCCCACTGAGCTAAGCCTGTGCTTTTCCCATCTTCGGATTATTTATCTGTTTTTTCTATTTGTTTTGTTTCTAAAAAAGTATGCGTATAATGCTATTCATTAGAAAAACATAGTGGTTTACAGTAATAGTACACAAAACCATACAGTTAAAAAAAACCTCACAAAAAAGTTTAAATCAGAAATCAGCTAATTATTGTGGAATGGTGTACTGTATTCATTTTTGCCTGCATAGGCCTGACAAAATAGAAAAGTTCCCAGCAGGTGTTTAGCTCTGAGGGCCTTCAGGTGGTCCCCTCACTGCGAGAAGTGAGATTACAGAGAACCAGGCAGAGGGCCTTCTCAGTAGTGGCACCCGCCCTGTGGAACGCCCTCCCATCAGATGACAAGGAGATAAAGAACTATACAACTTTTAGAAGACATCTGAAGGCAGCCCTGTATAGGGAAGTTTTTAATGTTGCTGCTTTATGTTTTTGTATATGCTGGAAGCCACCGAGAGTGACTGGGGCAACCCAGTCAGATAGGTGGGGTAAAAATAATAAAATTATTATTATTATTATTATTATTATTATTATTATTATTATTATTATTATTGAATTTTATGCCAGAAGATGTGGGGATGACCATAAAAAAAAACCCTCACCAACCTGGGGAGGGGTTTTTTCAGGGGGCGTTTTCAGTCAGAACTCACCAGAACTCAGCTCCAGCACCTCTCAGGTGGGAACCATTGCCATTAGAAGAGAACAAGGATGGCACTCATGGGGAGTTCTGGCATCTCTTTTTGTAGAAAAACAAAACTGGGAATAGCCAATTATATTCCTGCAGATGATCTCAGTGACCAAACTGGGATAGAAGGGTTCAAGTGGTGCCTGAGGTACCCTGGACCTAAGGTGTTCAGAGCATAGTACAGTGGTACCTCAGGTTAAGTACTTAATTTGTTCCGGAGGTCCGTTCTTAATCTAAAATGCATAGGGGTTGGGGGGTGTTGTTGTTGTTTTACTTCTGAAAGGTTACAAGAGTTCATTGTGCCACTGCACAGTTTATTTGGGAAGAGGTAGTAGCTATTGCTTCCATTTTTAAAGGGACAGGCAAGTTGCAGCGCTTGCAGCATATTAATGAAGAAGCCTGATGATCTCCAACTCTAGCAGATGTCCTGGATCAGGATTCTTGAGCATCTTGACTTTTAGGGCTCATAGAACATTAGAACATAGGCATCTCAGCAGTGTCTGCAATGACTTGCAGCGGCTCTCCATAATTTTGGACAGGGATCTGTCCCAGCCCTGGATATTCTGGGATTGAACCTGGAACCTTCTGCATGCAAAGCAAATGCTCTACCTTCTGAGCTACAGCCCTTCCATGGAATCCTGTACCAGTGCTTCCATTTATTGCAACACCTCTGAGGATTCTTCCCACGAGAGAGGTCCACGCTGCTAAGAGGGAATAGCAAGGGACCATTCAGGGCTGCAAAAGTGATATGGCTGGCTTCCCACATCCATCAGGGGAGTCTGGTGGTTGTTTTCCATCCTCAACACTTCCTCTGTTTCATGTTGTGTTCCACAGCACCACAAATGACTAGCATTTAGGTCATGGTTGCTCTCATTCTACTCATCCGTATGGGTCTGAATGTGGGAATCTTACACTGGAAACTCATCAGAGGGACGGCTTTCTTTCTGTTTTATTGTTTTGAAAACTGAAATGGAAAGACTGTTTCGTGCAAAAGAGAGCATGTTCTACCAGGGCTTTCAGTTTGAATTATGCACTTCAAAAGGGACTTTGACCTCCCATTGAAAAGAACCCTGAATTTATATACTTGGCTTGGCTAACTTTGGCCTTTCCTTTTGAATCCGGATACGAGCAGTCTTTTGTTCCTGTCTCAGATTTTAACTTCTGTAGATATATATATTCAAGAATACGTTCGGAGGGGAAAGTATATGTAATGTGTTCAGTTGGATACCTTCCATCACTTTTAAGTCATTAGTGACCCCTCTGTGCGATCTACTCCCTCTTTCTCCGTGCAGCTTTCTAGCTTCAAGGAATGTGGGCCACGTTGACAAAAGCAGGATGCTGAATAAGTCATATGGTTTTCGGTCAAATGAGATAATTAAAACCCGGACTCTCCCCCCCCCCCTTTAATACAGCTAATTTAGGCATTGCAGGACTGATCTTTGAAATACAAGGATCTCAGTTTTCTAGCTGAGCTCTTGTCCAGACTTGGAAGCAAGTAGCTTCATGATGGTTGAATATCTCTTAAACATGTATGTATGTATGTATGTATGTATGTATGTATGTATGTATGTGAACAAATGATATTCATGCCAGAGGTCACCAACCTTATTGTGCACATTTACAAACTGGAAAACACAACACCCTCTGCACACCGCAAGCACACACCACAACCTACGGTAATCCATTGGCTACAACAGAATGCTTCTTTCTTTCTTTCTTTCTTTCTTTCTTTCTTTCTTTCTTTCTTTCTTTTCCTTCCTTCCTTCCTTCCCCATAATATTTTATTAAAACTTTTTTATATAATACAATAAGATAAAAGAAACTAATCTAAAGCTTAATTTAGAGAGGAGACACTGAGGGCACCAGGGAAATAATATTATACACATAGGGTGGAGGGGGGGGAGGAGAGAGAGAGAGCACCCTTGTCACAAAGCACATCTTTGTCGTGTGCAACATTTCCAAACAGCATAATTTATCACTTTCTCGCTGCATTTGTTTTCTCATTTGAAACTGAAATGAGGACACAGCATCTCCGCAAGCCGAGCAGCTCATTCTCTGCCAGCTTTTGCCTCCACATCTGTTGCCTCTGCTTAATCCCCTAAATTATTAGCTGAAGTTCAACAGCATCCATAAGTTTTTCCCAATTAATCCATCAGTTAGCAATTCCTAATGGGTGATCCCATTGGGTGATCCCTGATCCTCTGAGGATGGAGGGGGGAAAAACAAGTCCTTTAGAACGAAGGGGAGTGGTGATTTATATTTATTTCTAATACTCCATTAACCCTCTTTGGCTGTGAATGCTAATCATCTTGTATTACATCAGGGAACATTTTGCTGTTATACACAAGCAAGTTTTCTAAAATAAAATTAAAAACCCGGAGAGGCAGAGATGGGCTTTCATGTTTCTGTCAAGTACTCCAAGTTCACAATTAATACTCTATCCTTCCCTTCACCATTACCTATTTAGCATGGAATAATGTCCATTACATCCTTGAATCCTCATGTGGCTCTTGATTGCCTTGTAGAAGAACATGATCAAAAGGCTCCTCTCGAAGGCACATGATTGGGCTGCCTGGTCTCCTCAATGGCAATTTATTTAAATATGATACTCTGCAGGGGAAGCCCATTCAAAGTGGAGGCACACCAAGCCGTTTATCATTTCCATGCGAGGTATTTAAGATTGTGCCATCTTGAAAGCTTTACAAAAGGGGAGGTTGGAGAGAGGGGGAGAATTAAAAGCAAAGAGAGGAGGGGGTTAAAAAAAGTGATGTAATCTCCAAAGGCTGTTATCTATAAGATGCAGCAGTTAAAACCCAGACGTCTGACAGCAAGTGCATCTGTAACACAGATCAGCTTCCAACCTGGAAAAAGGGGTGCCAGAGTGTGCCTTTATTGTAGCCCATATTGGTGCATGCTGCCCCAATGGACCAATGTTATCCAGGGGAGGGGAGTGTGAAGATTGGCTTTGTAGAGGATCAAAATCAAAACGTAGCCTTAGACATGGACATAGCCATGATTTTTGCTGGGGGGACAGGCTTTTTTTTTTTTAGGAAGGAAGGCCATTGTTAGGGGGGGCAAAACCTCAGATTTGTATTGATTTTGATTGACTTAGGGGGGAGCAGCTGCCCCCCCCCCCGGTTGCACCCATGACCTTAGACATATTGACTACAAGGCACACAGAGAGTGAGGTGTGCTGAAATTCCATTGGAATCAGTAAGTCTGGAGCGCACTTTCAATGTACAAGTCCCATTCATTTCAAAGGTATGTTTATTTTATTCATTGCACGTATATCCCAGCTTTCCTCCAAGGAGCTCAGTGTGGCATACGTGGTTCTCTTCATCCCCATTTTACCTCACAGCAACCCTGTGAGGTAGGTTAGGCTGAGAGACTGTGACTGGCCCAAGGTCACTGTGGCGCTTGTCCTCCTAGGTGGGTCATTAGGAAAGGGTTAAATGAGTGTGAAGTGATTGGCCAGTGGGAACCCAAGGAGAGGAGTTAGAGTTAGAGTTGGAGTTTTTGGGAAGTCAGTTGGGAGTTGGAGAAGGGAGAGTGAGGATAAGTCTGTGGGTTGGGATAGTTTTATGTGAGAGAGTGAGAGAATCTCTTAATAGGAGTCAGATAGACAGTTGGGATAATCAGTTAGAAGTTATTATAAAGGTATAGGCTGGTAAAGAAACTAAGATTAAAAAACTGACAAGAAAAATTATCTGAAACCATAAACTTGTTAAGGCTTATAAAATAAACTTGTTTATTTGGTTTAATGTTAACAACTGTCTGGACTCCGTGTGTACCCGAGAGAAATGGGTTGTTGGCAGCGGGGAAGCATTCACAGTGGTGGCACAGGGATCAATAGACCGTCAAACGTCCGGAGACCCTGTGTCACCCAGTGAGTTTCATGGCTAGGCAGGGATTTGTTCTGGCTTCTCGGATAGCTGCGCAGCCTGCATTCGCTCCATAAGACACACACACATTTCCCCTTACTTTTTAGGAGGGAAAAAGTGAGTCTTATAGAGCAAAAAATACGGTAGCTTTGGGGCCAATATCCATGTGACTCGTCCTGAGAAGAAGCTCAGGACATATATCCCACAATATCTTTCATCTTCAAGGCTGAGAAGTCCAACCAAACTATTCCAAGGTGAATTTCGGATGGAGTGTCAGCCCTGAATTTTAGCTTTAACTCTCCATTCCTGGCTCTTTGAGGGTTTTAGGCAGACCTTTCACATTACTTTAATGTCTTTTTTGTGGTTTAATATTTCCAAGGGCAGTAAATTATTTCTAGCTTTTTTTTAAAAGACAAATTTCTCCTGTGGTTAGTGACCACAAAACAAAACAAGAAACAGAAATACAGGAGAGAACCTTTCACAAGAAAAGGTTACAAGGCTTCAGACCTCAGCTTTGATGTCTCGAGGAAGGGAAGGGGAAGTTCAGCTCAAACCTGATGACTAATTCCTTTCTTAAGCAAAGTAGCAAATAAACAGGACCATATCCATCATCTTTTGCAAACACCAGCACAACTAATCAAACCAAATGCTGTCCTCCCACCACAATAAAAATGAACTGCTGAAGCACAAGTCTATCTGGATTAATGAGCCTAAGAACTATTACTGTCAAAGTATGAGGAACAAGATAAGGACAAGCAGATCTCCTCAGCTTCCTACTTCAGCACACAGGCACCAAAAATCTGACCAAATGCTACACTTCTCTATGGCACTTGTCACTTGATGGACAGCTGTAGTGCTTGTGGGGTGGCTTATGTTCTTCACCCCCACCACTCACTGACTCGCAGGTGTCACCAACATAGTTTATGGTGGAGACTATTCACAGTGATCCCATCAACAGTCGCCAAAATCCATCTGCGGAAGAATGCTCAGAGAGGAGTAGACTCCTGAAATATTCTCCTGTGATGAGGAGGTTTCAGACAGATGTTATAACACTAGAACATACTGTGGGCCGTCAAGAGTCAACTGTGGCTTCCCACAGAGCTAGCCCATAACCAGTAATGTTATGATGAGGGGGACCTGCTGGGGCTGGAGAGTCATTGTAGAAGGGTCAGGACATAAATAAAGAGTGTACCAAGGAGGTGCTGGTTGAATCCCTCTGTGATTTCTAGTAAAATGTTTTCACCCTATGAAAATGGAAATGTGGATTTCCTGAGAGGGGCTTGCTGCTTGCTGGGTCCTGCCATGTTACGCTCATCGATAAAGGGACATAACTTCGCTACCAGCTGAAGTTGGTAGAAGGCACTCAATGCCACAGAGGCCACTTGGGCTTCCAGTGACAGTAGTAGATCCAGGTGTATCCTCAAAGCTATGAGCCTGATTCTTCGGGGAAATGTGCTCCCATCTATAACTGGTATAATCTATCATTTATCTAGGCCAAGGAACCAACCACACACAGCATGTCTTGTCTAGATTGAGCTTCAGTTTGTTAGCCCTCATCCAGTCCATTGCCGCAGCTCAGGTGCCAATGAAAAGGAGATAACAAATCACTTTGTAACTCCAAATAAAGCCACTCAGCAGTTTCATGCAGATGTTGAATTAATGGATAAGAATTATCCATTATGTAAGAATTATCCATTACGTAATGGATAAGAATTAATCCTCCAGAACCCCATACTGATAGCTCCATGGGAGTCAAACAATACCACCTCCCATACCACTTTCTGGATTTATGGTTCAGTTGGGGCCAGAACCATTGCAAAGCAGTCCTAGCTATTCCCAATTTGGACAGTTACTCCAGAAGCAAATTATCTTTGATGGTACTGAAAGCTGCTGACAAATTAAGGAAAATCAACAGGGCCATTTTTCTCCATCTCTCTTCCAAGGGTGGGCAAGACACTCTCAGTGCCAAATCCAGACCTAAATGTGAATAAAATGGATCCAAAAAACCTATGTATTAATCACCTTGTTGGCCCAGATGCTAGATTTCATAAGCCACAATGGGCAAGGAACAAGCATACAAGTAATTGTATAGACCTGACCAAACATCTTCTCCACATCCATGACCTGTACCAACTTCAAGATCATCCAACCATAAACAGGGCTCTGGACACCCTGGACTGACCTGCTACAATTGTGGTGCCCAGCTATAGACTCCAAGTCTTTATCTTCAAAGTATTTTGTAAAGAGATCATGATTGGGCACCACAAACCATGTGCTTTCCCCAGGCTCATCGGTACAGAGGACATAGTTTATATCAGACTACAACCTTTTCCCCTTACAAATATTTTTCTCCTTGCTGGTTACACTCATAAGCTATAGACACACATCTGTCATGGAAATGGATGCAGGTGCCACTGGGCATCCCATAAGTACAAGATTTGGAGCTCCTGTCAGGATTAATTGCAGAGTCAGTGGCCAGCATTTGCTTTGCAAGAGGAAGAGAGTGGACAAGGTTTTGACCAGCAAATATAAAAGTATATTGTTCACTTTCCTCTCGATATCAATATTGCGAATTTCTTCTTCTTCTTCTTCTTCTTCTTCTTCTTCTTCTTCTTCTTCTTCTTCTTCTTCTTCTTCTTCTTCTTCTTCTTCTTCTTCTCTTCTTCTAAGTGCTCCCATATGTTTCAGAAATAATTAAATTTTTAACTGACATTTTGGCCTCACTCCTAAAAGCGAATATCCTTCTCAGCTGCTAAACATTTGATAGGCTTGAAGTTTGGGGAAGCATCGCTTTTAAAATTCTCTCCAAAATGTTCATGAAACAGGACAAAAGTTACCCAAACCTTTTGATCTGCTTGGTGATCGTCAGGAAGCCAAGCAGGAGAGGGAGGGGTTAAAGAAAATGATTTTGGGTTTTTTTAGTTTTTAAATTTTATTTTTAAAGGTCAGAGTTGCCATTTTCAAAGAAACCAACATGGACAGGATCACATAGTTGGGTATTATGTCATTTCATCACCATCCGGTAAAAATCTGATTTGATGGATTCGTCAGCATTCTTGCAATCCCAGCCAACCTGGTCTACTGAACAAGAAATAATGTTTGTTTAACCAAGAGCAAATGATTTCAAATACTGGATGGGCTGCTAATGAGTTTGACCTCTCAACTCTGGGGTAACCATTGCTGTTGAGACATACATATACAAGATTGTTTTTTATAAAGGTATATTCCTGCACACACATTGTGTCTCTGTTGTTTTATAATATTGCCTTATGTCGATGTGGGGAACAGTTTTTCAGCCTAAGCGTCACATTCCCTTCTCAGAAATGTTTTGGGGGCCACATGGCAGTGGTGGGCAGGGCCAGAGTCAAAAGTGGGTGGAGCAATGGAAGTACATTATTCCTTTTTTCAGTGGGTTTATTTACTCTTCTCTGTCTTCCAAACAGGAAATCAAGACGTATCATCATCTACTGTCTACATGCCAAAATGGCTTCTAAGCAGTTTAAAGGTATAAAGTCAATTTTTAAAAGCATACAAATTCACAATTTAAATAAAAAATAAAACACACAATAAAACTATTTCATTAAAGCTATTAAAATCATCCACAATTTTAAAATGTAATAAAACAAGCTATTTAAATAGCGTAACAATGACAACAATTAAAAAGCAATCAGAATAATTTTATTTATAAGATTCTTGCTGGGAATCTTTTTCTTTTTTTTGTAATTTTTAAAAGATGATTTCCAACCCACTTTCAAAATAAATATGATTCCCAATGGAGAAGCAGAACAAGTTCAAAAGAGTTATTCACAGAGGATCTGACTGTATGAACCACACAGGAATTGCATATCTCCTTTCTCCCATATTTTTATTTTCCCAGGCTTTTCAAGTACTGGAAGCATTTTAAAAATCTTCTTGGCAGCTCTGCCAATTGTTATTGTTGTTGTTTTCATAAATTTGGTTTATGGTATAGGACCCACCTTGTGCTTGTGATTGGTTTAAAGTTGTGTTTTCAATTGTTGCGGTCTATCTTGGGACCTTTGGGTGAAGGGTGAATAATTGGGAATAATAGTAGTAGTAGTAGTAGTAATAATAATAATAATTTGTTATTATGAAATTGAAACCAAATTTGGTTTAAATGGTATTTTAAATAGAATAAAATAAATCTTACAGAGATCCTTGGAAGCTGTCTACTTCCCCCTGTCCTCAAACTGTAGGGTGGGCCATATAACACCTGGAGGGAGTTCCATTGAGGGAGAGACTCCTGAAGTATGTCAACAGGTTGAGTGAAGAGGAATCTAGATCCACAGACTAGGTTTTTCTGAGGTGAGGGAGAATTGCTCCCCAGCCACACCATCCTCTTGCCCTGTAGCGGGGCGCTTAGAAACAGCTACTGCTTTGTTCTAGTGATGGCTTCCTGTGAATATCCTGTTATCAAAGATCCTGTTATGTTCTTTTTCTAAAGTTAGATCAATGCCCACAGACCCTCTTCGTGTTCATCTGATGGGCTCGTGCACTCAAATGAATGCAAGAGATCGCCTCATGATCATCTGCAGAACATATGGTTGATTTTGGTTCAGGGGCTGCAAGGATTCCATGTGTTTAGAAAGGAAAGAGGAGCATTTCCCTACCAAAGATGAGTGACTTGTGGTCCTCCAGATGTTGCTGGCCTCTGACGCCCATCAGTCCCATGACCAATGATAGGGATGATGGGAGTTGTAGTCCAACAACATTTGAAGGGCTGCAGATTTCCCAGGCTGTTGTGAAAATCCACAATACATGGGAGACTGTTTGCTCTTCTTGCTCAGTTCCTGTTTGCACTGCCACAGCCTCATCTACATTGAACATGCCCTCTTAAACATGCCCTCATTTCATTGGATGCCAAGATTGGAGACCCACTGTCCCATCTCTTCTGAACGGAGGAGAGGTGTAAACAGCGTCTCAATGTAGGTGGCTGATGTAGGTGACTTTTTTCTCATTGATGGGGGACATGTCCACACAATTTCCCCCTGTCTCGTTTTCCTTCAAGATGTGGTTGTCATTTTGTATTGCACCACACATCCATGCCAGTTAATTTGAGAAGCATCAACTGTTGACATTTCCATTCCACCTTAAGGAACTGGCATGAGATTGTTGCATGTCACATGTCTGTTTACATTCCAGCACAGTATTCTGGGAACTTCCGTTTGTGTATAGCATTTGCTTTTACTGTTCTCTCTGAGACGACATGAGAGACGACATGTTTCTTTGTTCTGATTTATGTTTAATAAATCTGTAGCTGAAGTATGACTTCACAAGCCTCACGCCTATTCTGTGTGCGCAGTACACACTGCTAATAGTGTGTCCTGGCTTTTGAAGTCTGGGTCGCTGATTTACGTCAGAGCATGGGCCAATGGAAGGAGACGGCATAGCTGGGGCTTATCAGCTGGCCTCCCGGCCCTCTGCATGTCAACATCAACAGCACTTTTTCGAAATTCCAAATATGCCAACACTGGACCAAGGGGATGGGTGGTGCCATCTCTTTATAATCCATAAAGCTCCTCTCTGAATCCAAACAAATCATCTACCCTCAATCATCCAACATCTTTACTTTCAGTTCAATAGTCATCTGGTGACCACATTACACTTCCTGGAATGCCAGTGTCACTGTAACTATGGACAACAGGGATGGGATTTTCTGAAAAATATCGATGTGCTTTTCTGCACAGTTCCCTCCTTATAGAATAATAGAATTGTAGAGTTGGAAGGGACCCTGAGGATCATCTAGTCCAACCCCCTGCAAAATTGCAATGCAGGATATGCAGCTGTCCCATATGGGGATCAAACCTGCAACCTTGGCATTATCAGCACCATGCTGTAACCAATTGAGCTATCCAGGCTCTCTCTCCTTGATGAGAAGGGAAGCTACCTCTCCTGCTATGAATATGGACAATTCATGCATATTATATACTTTGTTATACATATGATATTATCTGCATATATACTCCAATTTTTTGAAAGTCGCTAGCACATAAACAGCTAAATGAAACTATGCATATAAATGTACAATTCCTTATGTTTTGATATAAAATTACTGAAATGCAATTGCGGAAGTACAATACAGCATGGGGCTTGGCTCTTTTACACATATTATGTCTATCTTATGCATCTGATTGTTTTGGGTGCATATTTTTGCATGTAATTGCATGTAATTTTTAGTCTAAAAAAAAAGTAACCCAGCAATGCACAAGCAACTTGAACATAAGTAGGTATAGGAGTCTGAATAATGCAGAAATCCAATATGAAATGGCTTCCTCTTCCATCTCCAATGACCAACGCAGCTATTACTATATCATGTCTTTTAATGTGTTAATCAGCCTCCAGCCAAAATGAGTTTCCACAGAATTAATTCAAATACTATGTCTGCTCTATTAGCCAAATTCCTTTTGATTTCATTTTGGAAAGGATCCTATTCCAGATGCTAATTTAAAATTCATTGTTGTAGCCACAGATTAATGGATTTGTCCTTGGGATCCCGCATCCTGGCCAAATGCGCACACGCCCCCGGCACCACCGCTACTAGTCTTGTTTTTTAAACCCCGTTTGGATCCTTGCTCCTTTCCCTTCTCCTATCCCAGGCTGTGCAAAGATGAAAAAGTGGTCACATTTGACGTTGCATGCCATCCAAAATTACAGCTGTTGCCACCATCTTTGCATGAACAGGCGGAGTCCCCCAAAACCCTGGGCAGCCCCCGTGTGGAATAACAACAAAGTACTATGGGACACGGGTGGCGCTGTGGGTAAAAGCCTCAGCGCCTAGGGCTTGCCGATCGAAAGGTCGGCGGTTCGAATCCCCGCGGCAGGGTGCGCTCCCGTTGCTCGGTCCCAGCGCCTGCCAACCTAGCAGTTCGAAAGCACCTCCGGGTGCAAGTAGATAAATAGGGACCGCTTACTAGCGGGAAGATAAACGGCGTTTCCGTGTGCGGCTCTGGCTCGCCAGAGCAGCGATGTCACGCTGGCCACATGACCCGGAAGTGTCTCCGGACAGCGCTGGCCCCCGGCCTCTTGAGTGAGATGGGCGCACAACCTAGAGTCTGTCAAGACTGGCCCATACGGGCAGGGGTACCTTTACCTTTACCTTACTATGGGATTAAGATTGGCCACAACTTTATTATGTTTCAGGTGTGGGTAGACCCTGGCTCAGGCACTGGGCATTTATCCCTCCCAGTCCCCCGCTGGGGATCTGGGGAACATCAGGATTATCCAGAGTGTGTGGGGATTGGGCTGGCTCTGGAGAACATATGTTCAAGCACAGAGCCTGCCCCCGTTACGCTGCCATTGCAGGGGAGAACAATGGCAACCTCTCAGTGTACGGCCAAAGCCTCCCCTCAAAACTACCCCTTTAAAGGGGAACCCTGGTATCACTGCCGCAAAGAGAAGGGGGGCATGAGTCACTGCTACACGCCCACCCCCAATTTAGGGAAGACAGACTAAAAGATTCCGCCCAAGGCCTGAAACCACCAAAGTTTTGCTATGGGAAAAGGCAAACCTGCCAATGCAGGAGAATTCCTTTCTGGCCCTTCAACAGCAACCTTGACGTAGCAGCGCCTGCGTACCTGTGGAGAAAAGGTTAACTTGCAAAAGAAGTCTTAACTGAGGGTGGGTAGGGTGGGAAAAGCTCTGGAGCCAACTGAAGATTCCCAGGTAAGATCCTCCCTCTATTGTGCGAGCAGGTAGTCCCTCCCCCTACCTGGCCTGATTACCTTGGCAACGCATCCCCAGGCGGTATTGGGCAAATGGCTGAGGTAGGCGGAGACCTCCAGGTATCCCTGGGGGGAGGCGAAGCCAAGCCTGTGCTAATGGTGCCGCATAGGGTCCAGGGGGCTGCGAGCGACCACACAAAGGGCGCCCCCTGTTTAATGTGGGGTGCGGTCATTCCCATTCAAGGCTCTCTCCTTCTGCAGAGTAGGAAGAAACTGGTGTGAATCATTCATATGGAAGCTCTTGACCCACATATTAGAACCTGGGCAGCAGTTGTAAGGGGCTCACAGCCATTTGTTTGCTTTTTAATGTGAGGGACCTGGGAGTGCTCCCCTGCCCCAGAGAAACAGGCAGCAGCTCACACATCTCCCTCAAACCCTGGAAGCAGCACCCAACAGATGAAGTTTCTCAGTCACTTCCTGTTGTTGAGGTCAAGGCCTAGAGCGTCCAGGTGGGTCCTGTTGCCCGGCAGGAGAAGGAGGATGACAGGGCTGTGGGAAGAAGAGGTCGGTGCTTCTCCTGCTTATCTTCCTCCGCTTCAGTCTTCACATTCTCAAATGTAGCGGCAGGATACATGTTGCTGTGATCTCCCTTTCTTCCTCTCCTTTACACACACCAAATACCCTTCCCAGACTCACCTGCCAAACAGATGGTTGAAAACCAAGCTGGAAAGGTCCAGGAAGGCAAAGTTAAGAAGGCGAGGGGGAGTGCAAGTTCAAAAAGATGGAGAACACTAAATTCATACATAGTGTCATCATCCCATATCCTGTTGCTTCATTCATTCCACCACTCAACTTGTGGTTCTGGTTTAACTTGGGTCTCAAGTAATCTTTTAAGCTTTTTTCATTCTTTTCACACTGCCCAGGGAGGTCACTTTGGTGCTGCTAAACTAGCCTTTTGACTTTGCCCCCAGAGGTGCACTCCATTGTCTCTCGAGATAGGCAGATGCCAACAGCAACATCTGACAGCTGTAAATTGACTATGGGCATTTCTGTTGATGAGACCTGTGATTCTTTTACATGGGAAACTCTCTAGCTTGGTATTGTGTACTCCAAAGGTTCTCAGACTTCCTACCCCTAAGGTCCACTTGAGGTAGCTGAAAAATATTGGGGCCCACCAGTCACAAAAGACGTAGCCTCCAATGGGCTGTGGCATGGCTAGAGCTATGGTAGGCAAGTGAAGAGGCACTGGGCAGCCTGTGGCACTGATGCCCCCTCAAAGTGGTTCTGGAACCACTACTGGGTCCCAGCCAACTCTTTGATAAACACAGGTATAATTGACACTGAGGAGCCTAGGATTGAACCTGGGACCTTTTGCATGCAAAGTGCAAGCTCTACCATCAACCTATGACCTCCCTCCAAGTGGCCCTTTGTTGAGGCTTCATCCATCACTGTGTTTTGGAAGGGAATGGTTGTGAAGCATTGTCTGGACTTACTCCCAGGAAAGTGTACATAGGAACCTGAAACAAGTTTGCATTAAATCAATTAAGCAGTATTTGGATGGGTGATAGGAAACATGGACTGCCATTTCACTGATTCACTTCCAATGTACAATGGCAAAGAAAATCCTAGAAGTGGCTGTGAATTTGGCCCACAATTAAAGAGAGAGCTGTTTATGAGGTTTGATTAACCTTAACCGTAGAGTTCCGTCAGCTCAATCCTCTGTACACAGGGCATAGATAACATTGTGTGGACTGGAAAACTAACTATGGATAGTGTGCAGGTGAACAGTGAGAACTGGTGCAGGGTAATGCAGTGGCTGAGAGTGTGAAATGGGAAATCCCCTGGTCTTTAACCAATGTAAACTATCCCCTCTGCATCTGAAACATCTGTTGTGTTCCATGCTCTGTTAAGAACAGCTGGAGCAGGAATTTTACTGATTCCACGTGCATGGATTCAATCTTCACATTGTTTCACGTCTCCCAATATCTGTAACCCTCAAACTATTGAGAAGCTAACAGTGTAACATTATACAAGTGATTTAGCTTCAAAGTCCAGTACAGCTTGGGATCTGAAGGATCAGCAGCCATCAGCCTGTCCATTCATTCATATCAGGGATGGAGAACATGTAGCTGTCCAGGTGTTTCTGGACTACAACTCCCATCAGCCTCAGAGTCAGCATGTCTAATGGTCAGAGATTATGGGAATTGCAGTCCAACAATTTCTGGAGGACCACAGGCTCACCAGCCCTAATGGAAATCTTCCTCAGAGGCCATCCTTTGGGAGCCCACACCCTCTGAGGTGTTAGGACTCCTCATTTTTTCAGTGGTGGCATCCTGGCTTGAGGAATGCTCTCCTTTGTATGGTTTGCCTGGGCCCTTCTTTGTATTCATCTCTATTTAGTTTTTAAATGCCTGTCCTGCTTTTTCAAAGCAGCTCATGGCATAAACTGAAAACAATAAAATTCACAGTACCAGCTCACTTTGGAACCACAGGAAAACTGTGAGATAAATTAGACATCCCAGCAGAGCAAGTTCCATCAAACAGCTGCAAAAAGTAGCCCAGCAACTCTCCGGATAATTAACAATCAGATTAAAACCAAGCTGAGTATGTTAGTGTTTCCCAACCGGTGTTCCGCGGCACACTAGTGTGCTGCGAGATGTTGCCTGGTGTGCCGCGAGATGTTGCCTGGAGGGAGGTGGGCGAGTCCAAAAAAGGTTGGGAAACACTGACTTAAGTTTCTCTTTCAAAAAGGAAACGTGGGTTAAAGCGCCGCCGCCGCCCCCCACTCACTTTCCTGCTCTGGCTTCCCTAACAGTTTTCCGAGTTGCGTCACTGGATCCACCCCCCTTTTCCACAGGTGACACGGGGCTGGAGGGAGGGAAAGAGGGCTTAACGTCGCGCACAAAGGCAGGCTCCTAGAAGCGCTCTGGGCCAGCGCCGTTTCGCCGAAGGCGCCGGAGGACCCCCACCCTCAGCTCCTTCAGAAAGGAAGCCCCGCCCCTCGGCTCCCTACGAGGCCAGCCGCTGCACGCACGCGCCGGCTCGTCATCGGCTCCGTCTGTTTCCAACCCCCCTGCTCGCCTTCGCGCGAGCTCAGTCGGGTCCCTCAGCCGAAGAAGTGGAGCCTCTCGGCATGTCCGGGCAGCAGCAGCAACAACAGCAGCAGCAACTCCCGGCGACGGCTCCTCAAGCCCCGGGCAACCCTACTCCCTCACCGGCCTCGGCCGCCCTCCTGCTCCACCCGCCGCCGCCTCCCCCGCCGCCGCCAGCCACCTCGGCCCCGCCGCCGCCCCTCCTCTGCCCGCTATCGCCGCCACCACCACAACAGCCGCCGCCGCCTCAGCTGGGCCCATGCCTGCCGGGAGCGGCGGCGGCAGCAGCAGCAGCAGCGCCCCGGCGCCCTTCCCTCACGGCGGCGACACGGCCCTGAACGAGCAGGAGAAGGAGCTCAAGCGGCGCCTCAAGCGGCTCTACCCGGCCGTGGACGAGCACGAGACGCCGCTGCCGCGCTCCTGCAGCCCGAAGGACAAATTCAGCTACATCGGCCTCTCGCAGAACAACCTGCGCGTCCATTACAAAGGTAGAGGGACGGAGGGAGGGCAAGGCCGAGGCCACCACCATCCCCAGGCCCCCTCCGCCTCTTCCTCCGAAAGGCAGGCTGAGAAACTCCCAGGGAAGCTCTGAACGTCTCCCCCGAAACCGTCGGGAGGCTTCGGTTGTTGCCTTTCTCCGCCGAGGTCGGTGGACCCCGAGCCTAGGCTTCCTTCCCGCACCCCGCTTTCCGAAGACCGCACACCAGTTGGGCCAGTACATATTCCCCTCCCGTGACTGGAGCGGAATAGCCCTTTCTCTTCTTCCCCAACCCTTGTCGTTGGAGGAGTCCCTCAGTCCCTCGCTTTGCTGCCTCCTCCCCCCCCCACCCCCAAAGCTTGGAGGTTCCCCGGCAAGGGGGAGGGGAAAAAATTGAAACTTACACTTTCGTGCGTCCCTCCCGGCGTGACGCTGCGCGCTGACGTCACGGGGCTGTAATGGTGGTGTGCCTCGAGATTTTTTTCATCAAACAAGTGTGCCTTTGCCCAAAAAAGGTTGGGAAACACTGGAGTATGTGACCTATCCAGAAGCCTTTATAAAAAGAAAGGTCTCTGCTATATGGGGAGAAGGTGAGACCAACTTCTTTTTAGGAGGCACTTTTTAGGAGGAGAATCTGAGAAGATTCTCCATAGTCAGAGATAGCAGTGCTGCTGAACACCAGTTTTTGGAGGCCACAGGATGGAAGAGGGTCCTTGTGCCTAGGTCCTGTTTGCCAGTTTCCCAAAGGAATTTGGTTAGCCACTGTGAGAACAGGATGCTAGATTAGATGGGCCATTGGCCTGGTGCAGCAGGTTCTTCTTATGTTGCTATGTTCTCTCTCTCTCTGCTAGTTCCAGTATGATGGACCATTAGGATTGATGGAGCACTTAGCAAGGGAGCATGTTCATACAGGAAAGGGTAACCTGATCCCAATCCCATAAGAGCTTTCAAGATCATCACCAGCATCTTGAGTCAGGTCTGTCCCAGAATGCAGCTGTTTCGACAGGTGAGTTTACATGCCCCCAATAGGCAGCTCCACTCAACTGCTACATTCTGGGACAGCTGAAGTTTCTGGACACTTTTCAAGAGCAGTTCCACATAGAGCATTCTGCAGTAGTCCATACATGATGCAATAAATGTCTTCAGATCTTCAGAATCCAGGAATAGGTATTGTTGGCACCCCAGCCTCATCTGGACAAAAGCATACTTGGTCACCAGTGTCACCTGAGCATCCAGGGATAGCACCAACCTCAGACTATGACCCTGTTGTGCAACCCCATCCAACCATGGTTCCCAGCCATGTCCATTCTGTAGGAGGCCTACAGAGATAGAAGGAAGGGTTTGCATCTCCATGGAGGGAGTCCCTGTGCATGTATACAAATATGTGTCAGCTGGGATGAAAACGGCTGCCACGCAAGCCAGCATCTAGCAGGAAGAGAAATCCGGGTACTAGAGAGGCCATCTTCATGCCATCTTAACCACGGGTACCGAATGAATGAACCAGGGATGCTACAGAGATCATACAATGTAAGGCTATTTGTAATCAAGAGGAAATCCAAACCAAACAGCCCGAATCCTTGGAAACTATGTGACATTGCTTTGTTTCAAAAATAACAGGTGCTGAGGCACAGAGGTCTGCCTCCAAATTGTTCCCTCTGACCTGGAAGTTCGGCTTCCTTAATCCCAGATCTGTGGGAGTCGTCTTACAGCTGAGGCCCCCACCACTTGGAGATTGGGATGCAGGCAACAATATTTTTTGCTCCAACAGGGTGCTAATTGTGGTCTAGAGCTCAGGAATGTCAACGTTCCAGAGTACAAGCTAGGTTCCCAAAGCAGCAGACATCTTTGGATCTAAGATCTTTTTGGATTTAAGAGGAGATCTTTGGATCTTATCTTCCTTTTGTCTTTAACCCACAATGGGAGGCAATCTTAGGCACACCTACTAGGCAGCAATCCCATCAATACAGTGGGACATATGCCTGAGTACACATGCCTAGGCTTCCACGGCATGGTATATTTCCAGGAATAAGCAAAACCAGGCTGGTGTGGAATCAAGCTCAGAGCCCCTTCCCTCCCCCTTCCTCTTTGCTTTCTGCAGGGTAAGAGGTTCTACATCTGGCGATGTCAGAAAGAAGCCTTTGCTCATAAATCAAAGCCAAACGGCGCTCCCATCGCCCCCAGTGCCTTGGGACCCCTCGCAGGTTTCACCCTCCCGGGTCCTGAGATCAAAAGGCTGTTCCTCAAGCCTTAAACACCTAGGAAAGGCAAAGGGTGATTTGTCAAGAGGATGCACCTTGATCAGGAGGGGGAAAGTGTGTGGGGAGGAGAAGGGGGGCTGGGTTTTCCTCTCTGAGACCTCCACACCACCCCCCAACAGGTTGTCTCACAGTTCTTTCAGGCAAAAACCAACAACAGCAAACCCCTTGAATTACATTAACAGAAAGCACTGCCTTTTTCTTTTCCGCATTTTAATCAACCTGCTTAAAAGTCTCCCCGCCCCTTCTCTCTGCAACACAGATGTGAGGGAGCTGTGGCCCTCCAGATGTCCTCAGACTCCAGGTGAAGGTTTCATCTCCTTTATCTCTCAGACCGGCCATAGGGGGAGGGCAGAATAGGATGGCAAGTACAAAGGCTGAGATCTCCATGGTCAAAAGCTGGTGTGCCTTCCAAACAGATCAGCCATGAAATGAGACCAGGCTGTTGCAAGAGAGCCAGGGCAGTGTAGAGATTAAATGGTGCTGCCTGAGGAGATCAAGGTTCAAATGCTTGCTCAGCCATGAAACTCAGGCACTTTCTCTCAGACTAACCTACCTCACAGGGTTGCTGTGAGGATAAAATGTGTGCATGCTGGCGAGAACCATGTAGGTCACCTTAAGAGACGTGGCTAAAAGATTAGATATAAACTGAAGAAACAATGTTGCCTGCACACACACACACACACACACACACACACCTGTCAATTTCGACTGCTTTTTCCTGATTCATTGTCCTTGCTGTGTTTTATAATTCTGTGTTGTAGACCAACCACTTTAGATCTTTAAAAATATTAAGTGGCAAATAAATATTTTTAACAGCAGCAACCATATGCAAGAGTGTATGGAGTAGCCAGAAACAGTCATCTTCACACTTGTATTCCACTTTGCATCCATGGTGTTCAGGGCAGCATATGGTATGTTTGTGCCTAATGACATTTTAGCTCCACAAGAGCCCTGTAAGAGAGGCTGAAGCAGCCTTCCTCAACCTGGTACCTTCCCAGTGCAGTTGGACTCCAACTCCCATCAGCCCCAACCAGCACATGCAAGGGTCAGGGAGGTCATAAGTTGGAGCTAGAAACATCCTGGCCCTAGACCATCCCCATTGCTTGATCAGCCATTAGAGTACACTGTCTCTTCATTCACAATGTGCCATACAGAGAACCCTTGGCTAGTAACACACACAAACACACACACACACACACACACACACACTTTTCAAAAAGCTAACACTCTCCACTGTCTCGAGATTTGTCTTGGTTCATGCTTCACCTTTGCCAGGGATACAGCATATGGCTATTCCAATTTGTGGAATGGGGGTGATCATCACCAATTATGAAAAGGACTGTAAAGCACTTTGCAGGTTAAAAGCTAGACTTGAAATATACTGTTTGGCTATTCCTTTCTGCGTTTGAACTTCTTGCCTTATCAATCTTGCCATTCTTCAATCTTGTTTTGATATCCATATGGGCTGCTTTTATTAATGTATATGTTCAAGGCAGAATCGATGGATTATTTCTTATTGTTAATGTGATCTGAGAATGTTTCGATGTTTTCTTTTTGCTATTTCTGCTAATTAAATTGCAACAGCAGCAGCTACAACAACAACAAATGTGCTTACCTAAAGGCTTTTTAGGTTTTTTTAGGTCCCGCTGATTTCAAATTCCAGAAGTGTCACCTTGTTGGTTTGCTGTATCAGAAACAGCAAACCATCTTGTGGTGCCTCACAAATTTGTTGTGGCATAAACCAGGGAACTGCCGCATGAGAAGAGGATTTCATTTCTTAATTTGTACATGGATATCCAGACTTCTCTCCAAGCAGTCCCAACCTCCTCTTCCTCCCCCTCCCCATCTTATCCTTGTTCCCACCCAGTGAGGTAGATTAAACTGACTGGCCTGTGGTCACCCAGTTTGACTGAATTGTATACATTTTAATTGAAATATGTGCAGAAAGGTCCTAGTGAGTTTAGTGAAACAGAATTGCAGGTACCTTGTAATTTATTACATTATTATTATTATTATTTGGAGATGTTTCCTAACAAGAAACTGTTGCTGACCTTTTTCCATTTACACAGAATCAGCTGGACTCAGATCCTATGAAAGTTCTGGGAAAGGACATTGGGGCTCAGGCATAAAACATCTGCATACATTCAGGAGGACATAGGTTGCTGTGGAATTTGCTTTCAGGTACAGTGGTACCTCGGGTTAAGAACTTAATTTGTTCTGGAGGTCCGTTCTTAACCTGAAACTGTTCTTAACCTGAAGCACCACTTTAGCTAATGGGGCCTCCCGCTGCTGCCGCACTGCTGGAGCACGATTTCTGTTCTCATCCTGAAGCAAAGTTCTTAACTCGAGGTACTATTTCTGGGTTACTGGAGTCTGTAACCTGAAGCGTCTGTAACCCAAGGTACCACTGTAATTTGTGAGATCAGCTCCCCCCCCCCCCCCCGCATCCCATTGATTCAAGGAAGAGAGTTTCCAGCCCAATCCTAAACATACTTAATAATGCAGATGCGTATATCCTATTCAGTTCAAGGATGTGATACTCACAGGTAAGTAAGTGTGCATTGGAATCATATCCACAATGTCACTGATCAGATGTGTGTGTGTCGAGCCTCCACCAATTTTTTTATAGATGAATTCAACTCCACAAAAGAGTGAAAAATCACAGAGAGGGGATGAGCCAATTGCAAGTCAGGGGTGGCAACACAGGAAAGGGAAACTTAGCAGCTCTTTGGACACAATAAACCGATCAGAGGCAGGTCAGAATGAATAATGAGGAGATGGGTGGGGATAGAGTGAAATGATTTTTTTTCCAGCGCAGGAACTTCAAAGTGAGATTCCAGCATGTGAGTCTCAGCAACCTTTGATTCCATGTGTTTAGGACTCAATCCAGACCAGGGTTTTCTCTCCCACAGCAGGTGTAATGTTAGCATATAAAAACTAGGGTGATTTTTGTTCTCACCAGCTGCTACTGCTGTGGTGGATGGCTCAGTACGTTGCCTTGTATATTCTGAGCTTTGCATCAAAAACAATTATTATCACAGATCTTTCCTGTCATACAAATGGAAGTAAGGAAAGAGAGTGTGTCATGCATGGGATGAAGTGGGCTGTGTTCCATAGAAATTTCATCATAATTAATCTGTTAATCCTGTAAATAATGACAAACATGTTTCATTTAAAGCATACTTAAAGCACATGGCTGCACACACACACCCAAGAATCCTGGAAGCTGTAGTTTAAAGGTGCTGGGAATTGTAGTTCTGTGATGGGTAAACTAAAGTTCTCACAGTTCTTTTGGGGAAGTCATTAAATGTATGATGCATGTCCTAGGCAAAAGCAACAATTTCTGTGAAATAACAATGTGTTTGTTTTACACCAAGTAGGACGAGCTGCATCTCATGACAGAAAATAGGATAAAGAGGACAATTGTTGATATTTATGTAGAAATTGTGCAGGGTCTTAGAGCTGAGCTGATATTTCATTTATTTCTCTTCATTTTTTTTTTCCTTTTGTGTGGGGGGTGGGGGTGGGGAGGCGGGGAATCAAAATCAAAGACCCAGGAATTGTCTTCCTCCCTCTCCCTCCTTCCCTAACTCAACTGTTTAAAAAGGAAAAGGAAAAAGAAAAGGGGGAAAAAACCCCTGTCATTATCCCCATTTCCAGATTCCTGTTTGAAATTCGCGATTCAAGCCGGAGGACATTTAATAGCTGGCTGGATTAAATATAGCAGACTCCAGCCTCGACTGCCTTTGAAAAGACAGGTCTCGGGGTTGCGCCTAAATTCGCAGGATGAAAACTGATCTATGATATATGTTTTAAGTTTAGATCTGAAGGGAGAGAGTGAGGTGGGGCGGCGGCGGAGCGGGGAGGAAAAGCCGCCCGGCTCTGGATCTGGTTTATATTGGTGCAAAGCCCTTGAAGTTGAAAGGTGCTCCGCGAACAGAAGAAACTGGCGGGGGGGGGGCGGGGGGGGGCAGCCGCGGCATAACTGGAATATTTGATTATGTTACATTTCCACGTGGCTCCAATGTTTGCCTTCTCCCCAGCGTCAGAAGGAAAACGCAAGGCAATGGTAACTGACGATGATGATGATAGGTTAATAATAGGTCAATAATAGGTTAATAATGAGTATGATGGTTAATAATAAAAAAAATATTATTGTTGTTGTTGTTGTTGTTGTTATTGGTTAATATAACAACAATATGATTGATGGTGATTGATGATGATGATAGGTTAATAATAGGTCAATAATAGGTTAATAATGATTATGATGGTTAATAATAATAATAATAATAATAATAACATTTATTATTGTTGTTGTTATGATGATTATTATTGGTTAATATAACAACAATATGATTGATATGATTAATAATAATGACAAAACGTGGCTAAAAGTTGCATGGGATAAGAAGGCTGCAGTCCTTTACGGGCATACCTGGAAGTACCGGTAAATCCTATTGACTACAATGGGGCTTACGTTTGAGTAGACCTCCGGTTCCGAGTTCACACCGCTTGAGGTCCACGTCAGCAGCATCAGGTCGGGTACTCCTCGTTCTCGCTTGATCGTTGGTGGGGGGAAACCACTGTTCGTCTGAATCCTAGAATTAGTAGAGTTGGAAGGGATCGGCGGGGTCGTCTAATCCAACCCGCTGCGATGCAGGAAACTCAACTCGAGCATACCTGACGGGTGCTTTTTTTAAGGAGAGCCCCCCACCTCTCCTGGAACAGCTCTTACTACTGTCAGAAAGTTATCCGGACAGAAGGCAAGATGCAATTCCTCCTCCTCCTCATACTATTACACACACACACACACGTACGTGTGTGTGTGATTCTGTGTTGTATTTCCCCCTTCCTCCTAAGGAACGCGCCACACGTTGTTCTCTCGCTGCCTCGTTCAGTTCTCACAACAACCCTGCAAGGTAGAGCACTGACCATAAAAGGTTCCAGTCAATCCAACTGCGGAGCCGTAGACCGGGTCTGAACCTGTTAAAGTCCGTGGCAAAACTGGCGGCTGCTTAAAATCGTGTGAAATGGGAAGCGGGGGTGGAGTGGGGGGCTAAAGGTGTGTCGCTAGCCAGTAACTTCAGTCAAACCATTTAGCTCAATAACTAACTTAGTTGGTCTCTAAGGTGCTACTGGAAGGAATATATATATATGGGTTTCGGAGAGGGCCGGAGGGGGTGTCCCCAGCCCCAGAAATGCCACCAATTGAACCCGGAGCTTCTGCTTGCCCAGCGATTCCTCTCCCACTGAGTCACGGCCCGAAGTGCCACCCTAACGAGGGACAGCCCAGCTGCTGTTTTATTCCACCACCATTCCCCCAATTGAATTTCTTTCGTTCCTGTTCACAAGATCAGAGGCGAAGCGCAACACGACGACTTTTGGAAGTGGGGGGTGGGGGCGGTGCGCTTTTCACAGAGCAATCTTATGCCTGCTCTGTCAGACGTGAGTTCCTTTCAGTTCCGTGAGGCTTCTTGTCAGTTAAATGGGCAGCGACTGCAGCCATTCTGTAAGTCGCTGCTCAGAAGTAGGTCCCATTGAATCCAATGGGGCTGACTCCCAGGTTTAAAAGGGGACACGACTGCAGCCTTAACAGCACAATCCGAACCACGTCTTTACTCAGAAAGGCTGAATTCGATAGGAAAATCGGATTTATAGGTAGGGTTTGCGTTAGCCCTAGTCTGTTACAGCGCATAAACTCTCCCGCACGCGGTCCGGATCATGTGGCCATTTAAAGACTAACAGGCTGGTTAAGTTTTCCCGGGTTGTTCTTTAATAAAAATGGACTCAAATTCAGAAAAGCTTCTGCCCGGAGAAAGCTGAAGTCACGTAACACTTCCCCTAGGCCTACTGAACTCAGTGAGTCTTACTTCCGAGTAGACATGCCTGAAGTTGCATTTGTTAGTCTTGGTGCTACGAGACTCGTATTTGTTTGTGTATGTGTGTGATACCCCCCCTTTTTTTTTTAAGCAATACAAATAAGATCTAATGCTAGAGCGATTATGATAAAAACGCTCCGGGAGGAAAGCGAAGGCGTGACTCCTCGTTCCGCTCCTTATCCCAGTTTAATTCGGTGCATTTTATCTATCAGTCTATCTATCTATCTCCTGAAGGGCGAGAAGAGTATGTCTCAAGGTCGTGCTAACTCAGACTCTGTAAAAGGGATGAAACACAGTGAATTTCTAACGCTCGGTGTCTCTTGGGCGACGGCTCTTGCATTGCAGGAATCGATTTCCTGCGTAAACCCGAAAAGCGAGCCGCCCTCCCGAAACCGGGTGTACGGAAAAGGTGCGTTTAGAGTCCGCTGCCTCCAACCAGCGGCCGAAATCCCGACAGCTCGACGGTGAGGATGTTGAGTCGGAAGTCCTCGTGTGCTCGGCTAACTTTAGGATGTCAGTGCGCCCCGAATCCGAGCGAGCTGCGCAGTGGGATCGATAATTCAAGTCCCGCTTGGAATAATAATCGTGACAGAGGGCCCGATCCACGGAGAAGTCATTGAAAGGAACAGAAGCTGGGAGCGCTGCCCGTCTTCTCGTTCAGTTCAATGGGGTTCGTGGCAGGGTGAGCCTCTTTCGACGGTAACTCACACACAATCCCGTCGCGCCCTACGCAACCAACCTTCCAGCTGGTTTGATGCGCGCCCATCTTCGGGCGTTTAAGAGCGTTGCGGTGTGACTCCGGTGTGACTCCGATTCTGTATGGCTGAAATACACTGCGGGTGCGAGATGCTCATTTATGGGGTCGAGAGCAAGGGAACAAGCAGGACTCTACTATGCAGCAACTGAGCAGAGCTTCAGTGCTCAGCCTTTCTCCATCTTCCACCCCTTTGCCCAATCCTGTGAGCAGGATTCCTGCAAGGACTAGATGACCATCTGGGTCCCTTTCAACTCTATAATTCTATAATTTATTACAACGTGTAAGCGCCTCGGGGCGGGGGCCTGGCGCAGTCTTTTGTTCGCAAAACCACCTCCCACACTTGAAGGCGTGGCCCAAAGCCGTCAGAAGAAGCCCGACTGTCGTGGCGAGAGGTTCTTACAGAGCGTGTCTGTAGATGTCTTCCTTGCCATTTGATCCCGCATCGCAGCAATTTTGCTTTTTGCCACAGCCAATGCATCTACCACCATTCCTGGTAGGAGGCAACACTGGCTGGGGAAATAAATTTAGTGTGGCAATTGTATATGATCCACCGCTTGCTATGCATTTTCATTTTCTGGTCGCTACGCCCTTGTTCCAAGGCAAAATTATCTATTGCGGTCTCCCTTAAAGCTGCATTCAGGGTCCCTCCAAGGCCAGTTAAGGAGCAAATGGCAATATGTGGTTTTTTTCCTCCCCCCATGATACAAAGGTTATTAGAAATACAGATTAATTAAAAAAATGAAAACCAAAAACACATCATTCCTAACAAAACGGTTGATCCAAGCTAGGAACACCCAGAGGCCTTGATCCAGAGATGCAAAGGCATTCTCTCAGGATTCCCAGCCGTCCATCCACTGTCTGTGCTTAAACAGGTGGACACGTCCCCATTGCCCAGCCCCATTGCCCAGTCTCTTCTGCCACATCATTCCCTGTGCCATAACAAAAACCTGCTCCTGCTGATTCTTTCACACAGTCCTGTGATGTCTGGTCGAAACTGAAACTAGTGGGGCTCAGTGGGGCTCTGGCCTTAGATCCTCTAAAAAATTACACACAGGGTATAAAACGTCCCTACAAGAGCTGGAAACCCCCTTTCTAATCCTAGCAGGTCATAGAAGCATAGAATTGGAAGGGACCACCAGGGTCATTTAGTCCAACCCCTTGCAATGAAGGCATCTTTTGCCCATCACGGGGCTTGAACACACGGCCCTGAGATGATGTGTCTCATGCTCTATATTGGCTGAGCTCTACCTCCTGGGTTCAATCCCCGGCACCTCCGGGTAGGGCTTACAATGCCTCCAGTCATGAACCTTGGAGAGCAGCTGCCGGTCAATGTATACAGCAGTGAGCTACATGGACCAGTGGACAGAAGGCAGCCTCCATTGTAGCAACGGTGTCCCCAGACATATGGGCCCAGAGAGCGTCCTCTTTAATTCAGATTTCTGAAACAGAAATGCCACGTTAACGATCCCACCTTATATTCTCTGGAAGGGATCCTGTTTGTTTCGAGGAGGTTAACTGTCAAAGAAATAGCCTGAGGATTGCAGCCTGACTTTAACTTCCAGCTTCGGATCCATTCCTGGTTTGTAGATGAAAAGTCCATTTCCTCCAGGGAACTCCTGGACTATGGGTGGCGACCGGGTTCGCCTGTCCCCCACCCCTATTAATCCTAGACGTGCAGGTTGCGCTGGGCATTTTCTAGGAAGTGATTTGCACGCGTGAGGGGGAAAGCTGTGGGTGTTATTCAAGTTCTAAAAGAATCACTCTCCAAAACAAAGGCGCAGCCATTTACTAAAAAGGGTCGAAAACGGCTTACATCGAGTATTTTCCATGTGTTTTTTCTCAAACTCCCAACAACCACCCAACCAGATCATTGTGAGGCAGGTCGGCTTAAGATGTTTCCTCCAAGGTCACCGGCCGCTGGATTTCTGGAGAAACACTGAAGCCGGTTTTGTCAGAGCCAAGGCCACGTCGTGTGATCGCTGCGCACACCCCTCGTTTTCCTCCAGGTATTCAATAAGGCACACCAGTTTTAAGGTACTTCAGCGCTCAGTTCCTACCAAAAAAAAAAAGGTATTGAAGTGTGGGGTTTTGTTTTTAGTGGGGTACAACGTTCTGCCTTGTTCTGTAACCCTTTATTAAATTCATCATGGCCATCCAAGCCATGAACACACAAGGGAAGTTGTTCGATTTGGTTCCATTTTACAGAATAGTAAAATAGATGGAAGATGCCTCATACCCGACGTGGCCGATGGAGATGTGGAGACCAGCGTTGTGTTAAGGTTGTGTATAAGTCAGCTCTGTCCTACGCAAATTCAACTCAGCATCCTTCAGCATGGAGGATTCTCCTAATCCAAATTGCGGTGGGGTTTTTTTTTTTGGGGGGGGGGGGTTGGTGAGGAGGAAATATATATGCGCAGGTCAATACATAACTCCTGGTGAGTTGCTCCCAAGTCAGTGTGTATAGGATTGGAGCCTGATAATTTAGTCATGATTTGTAGTGCAAGCCTATCTGTTTTTACTCGGAAGTAAGACCTACCTTGCACCATGGGGCTTCCCACGAGCAGATGATTGCCCTGCAATATTTATTCAGAAAGTAACTTTCCAAAGAGCCCCCATACCAATGAAATTCTGCAGCCTCCATCGCTGCGATTGCTTGCAAGTCGGTCACTCGGATTTCGACAGCTCTTTCTTTCAGATGAGCCAGCTAAGGATAGCAGATTGACACACCTCAAACCAAAGATATCGACGGGTATTGCATCCAGGATAGGGCACTATCAATTCTATTCCCTTTAATTTCTGTTCAAAGGGGTACCGAGCATGGTGCCCTTGACACATGGTTGGACTACAACTCCCATCGGTCTCAGCCGATATTACCAATGGTCAAGGAAGATGGGAGTTGTATTCTAACAGTATTTGGAGAGCGCCATGTTATAACAGGCACTTAATTCATCTTGGGTCCGTTGTGGATCACTTAAGGACCAGCCAAGGGAAGACAAGGAGTGGGGGTACAGAGGGGTTCACCACCTGTCCGCCGCTGTCTATTGTAGAAGGCATTGGGGGGGGGGGGCAAAGGTGCGTATTCCCTCTCAGGGATGTGTCTCTTACACAGTGTTGGTGAGGGATAAAAATAGTGACAAGGGTTATCCAAGGAAAAATATTGCTGAAATTCCCACCATCCCTGTCTGCGGACTATGCAGCCTGGGACTGATGGCAGTTGTGGTCCAACAACATCTGGAGGGGGAAGCAATGGCTGCCTGTCCCAGATTGAAGACTGTTATAGAAGCGAGTCGTAGACTCCCGCATTGCAGGCGGGTTAGATGACTCTCATTGCCCCTTCCAACTCTATGATTCTATCAAAAAGCTTGAAGAGTAGAACAACTCCACTATGACTAAGCTTTTGAGGACTAGAGTGCTTGGAAGCGGATACAAATGTATATCCTTCTTTCCGAATCTTTGCCACAACTATCCTGGCTCTCCTTCTGGAAATGGACAAAAGATCCGCCTGCTACATTCGTCTATCTGAACAAATACATTTTTAGACCACCTTTCCTCATAGGAACAAGATCCCTGTCATCCTCACAAGAACCCTGTGAGGTAGGCTAGGCAGGGAGAGAGTGACTGGCAAGTAAGCCCGGCTGAACTGAATGCAAGAAAACTTGACTTCCACGTTAAAGCGCTGCCCTCATTTGGGACCACTGCAATTCAGTGGGAACTCTGCATATAAGAACACAGCAAGCTGCCCTGCCTCAGGTCAGAGACCCCGTCCAGCCTAGTGTCTCCTGCTCTGGCTGACAGCTGCTATTCTCCAGGGTTTAAGGTAGGAAGAAGCTTTTCCCCATCAGGGGCTGCTTTTAACTAGTTATGCCAGGAACTTCAACATGGGACCTTCGGTGTGTCAGGTCCAGGTGTGGGCTCTAGCACTGGGCTAGGAGTCGCTTACATGGATGGGCTGCTCGCGTCTTTTAGACTGGACTCCAAGCCTCGTTGGAAGCGACGGGACCCTCTGTCAGCTAAAGACTCTCAAGAATTGGGTCGCATACTCAGAAACTCACCTAATAGTTCAGCCAGGTATCCCAACCACGTTCGACCACGGGGAATGAGGCGCCTGTGGGCGGCCCCTCAGGGTGTCTTTGAACTCCATTTCCCATCAGCCCCAGACAGCATGGCCATTGGCCAGGGAACCTAATAACACCTGGAGGGGCGGGGCCTACCAACTCTGTTCTGCAACCCGCAGGATGTTCCCACTAATCGAAATAAATAAATAAATAAATAAATAATACATTCTGCACTTGCTCAGAGGCAATCTGCTTGATGACGTCTCCCCAGGTTCCAAGGTTAAGGCTCAGCGCTCAGATATGACATTGGAAAGCTCAGTTGGTAGAGCATGAGACTCTTAATCTCAGGGTCATGGCTTGGAGCCCCATGTTGGGCAAAACCATAGGACAAGAGCGGTGGAAGTCTCTCTCTCTCTCTGGGTGGGGGGTGGGGGGTGTGAACTATGTCAAAGGGACGGAAATGGGAAAGGAGAAGGCTCTTGGCTCAGCGGTAGAGCATCTGTCTTGTATACAGAAGATTCCGAGTTCAATCCCTGGCATCTCTAGGTAGGACCTGGAAGAGAATCCTGCACACCTTCTGCCACTCAGCGTTGTCAATACTGAGCTAGCCGCGCGAGCAGTCTAACTCCGGATAAGGCAGCTTCCTGCGTTCCTACGTTCTTTGCAAGGCAAAGTCTTTACAAGCAATAAAAAATGGGGCATTGTGGGGAGCGGAGGGTTGTTTCCTCGATTTAAACTTCAACTTCCTTTCTTCCAAGCCTGGCTCTGGCTGTTCACTGGCAAGAAGACGGGGGAGGAGGGGGAAGTGCCCGGCTGGCAATTTCCACATCTGTTCGCTTCACGTGACAATCCCTCCACCCTGAATTCCAACATCTGGCCAAAATCAAGCTCCTTCAGGTACCTGCTTAGCTGTGAAGCTCCCCTTTTTCAGTGCTGGCAGTAGGATCGCCCCCTCCCGCTCTAAATTATGTGTCCGTCCACACATAATCACAGAAAACATAATTTGGAACAAAATCGGCAGCTGCGGGGGCTGGCGGCGAGCGAAAGCTGCAACACTTAAGGCTGCAATCCTATGCAGTTGTTTGGGACCCAACACTATTGCGAATTATACTTTCGTGTAAACGTGCGCGTAAGATCAAGCTGCCACCCGTTGCGCCGGTTTGCATACATTCGACCGGATGCGGCCAGTTCCTCCGCAATATTAAAGGGTGCGGAGCGCTGTGGAATTCTCTCGGACTTACTCCCGAGTAAACACGCATCGGATCGGGCCGTGCAAAGTGAAAGAAAGTCGCACTGACCTCCCTTCACCCTGCTGCTATTCCGCAGCCTATTTCCTTTGCAAGAGAACTTTCCGTTCCAAATACAGAATCGTCAAGGCTTCCTTTTAGGGGACGAGGATTCGGATCGGTCGGTGTTTGGTTGGTGTTTCCGCTCGAATTCGAATCGAGAGACCCTTACCTGTTTCATATTCCTTTCTCGGCACGTGAGGGTGACAACCGAGCAGGAGAAAGCGAAGTCAAGCTTCTGTCCTCCTCAGCTCTGAAGCTTTGACGTGACAACAAGCGCGTTCTCGGCGCAGCCTCGACAGTTCGAGGCCACGACAGGCAGGTGTCAACCCGATTTGACTGCCGATTAGGTTACAACAAGACTGACGTCCGTTGTGAAGGCAAAGCGGCAAACGCGACTGACATCTCTCTTTGGAAAGACTGACACCTCGCCAAAGAAAATACGAAAGCCTGGACACAGCCCTCAAGATCCGTGCCTTTTACAGGCTGACTTCGGGAGTCCCATTGCCTTGAATGGGACGCTCTCCTTGACCAAAGAAAATGCCACCAGCTGCCGCCGGCGCATTCAGCTTCTGCAGGAAAAGATTTCCTCTTCGTCAACAAAAATCGGGCGCATGAAAAATCAGACATTTTGAGCGCTCTCAAAGGGGGTCGAGTTTTTTTCTACTTCCTTGTAGTTTTTATTCTAGGGTTTTGTCACCGCAAAGAGGCTTGCGGCATTTGGAGAGAGCAGCAGAGCAATGCAATACGTGCCCACCCTGAAGCAAGTCCCATTCAGTTCCATGGCGTTTATTCCCAAGAAAGGGAGGCTTGCAGTATCGCAGATCTCTGAGGGCATCAGATTTCGTCCGCTGCCCAAGGAAGATTCTGTGCCAATTTACCTGGGAGTAAGGTCCCAGTAAGTAAGTAAGATCGTGAAGTTGAGGCTCCAATACTTTTGCCACCTCATGAGAAGAGAAGACTTCCTGGAAAAGACCCTGATGTTGGGAAAGATTGAGGGCACAAGGAGAAGGGGACGACAGAGGACGAGATGGTTGGACAGTGTTCTCGAAGCTACGAACATGAGTTTGACCAAGCTGTGGGAGGCAGTGGAAGACAGGAGTGCCTGGTGTGCTCTGGTCCATGGGGTCATGAAGAGTCGGACACGACTAAACGACTAAACAACAACAACAACAAAGGTCCCTTTACTTACTTCTGAGTAGATACCAGATTGCACTGTTAAGTCTTTTAAGATGCCACTCCTTTCTTGAACGGCGTGTTCCCACCCTTTCAAATCGAATTGCAAAAAAATAGCTTACCATGTACGTATGTGTAAGATAGACCATTTCATACACAGCTGCGGCAAAAAGACGCATCTGAGACTAATCAAAAGCAGGAAGTCATATTGGCCATTAGAACAAAATTCAAACAGAGACAGTAAAAGAAGACCTTTATTGGGATCACGCAAGGTTCAGAAATGTGCCAGCTTCCCAGTAACTCAGGACTCTTCAACAGAGTAAATTCTGAAATGGAATAGTTCCTTCTTCGCAACCTTCTAAGAGGTTTCAACAACAAAAAAACTACCTTTTGATCAACGCCGACATCATGAGTTTAATATCAAGCCAAATTTCTCACCTCACCCTCCTCCCGCTTGGCTTAATATCGATGATATCTCCTGGACTCTGAGGCTTGATCACTTTCTCCTAACATTTTGGTTGGTCAGTTAAAAAAAAGGAATTTGTATTCCTAGCTTCAAAAGAAAAATGGCCGTTTAACTGCGTTGTAATCTAACCTATATTTAACCACTTTAGCCTATTCCGAGAGTATCTACCTGGGGGAGAAAAGCTTACTTGTTTAGCAGGCAGATTGGGTAAGACCCTCCCCCCGGAAATGACACTAGTGTCCCTGATCTGAAGAACACTATCCCTCCTCAAAGCTGGCAATTTAAGAAAATAAAGGAAAACGGGGTGGAGATATTCTGTATTCAGAGAAACGCCTCTCCTCCCCTCCCGCAACAAGCGTCTTGAGGAAGAGTGCTGTATCACTCAAAAGCTGGCACACCACACCATGAACATCGGTCGATTTCATGAAGATATTTTTTCTCTCCCTCCCTTATATTAAAACCTCGTGATCTAGAGAGATGACATTTTCGGAGGAAAGAGCAACCGGGTGGTTTTCTTTGGGTTTCTAAATTGAGGGTTGGATCTTATGATTCAGAACCGCTTCCAGGGATTCTAGCTGATGAAGGACTCCTTTAACCGGTCAAATCGACGTGGGTATGTCGAAGCACTGTCTAGGAAAGAGAGAGAAAATCCACTCCCCAATACTAAGCACGTTTACTGGGAAGCGAAATGCAACTGATTTGGATGAGATTTATTCCCAAGTAAATTAGTTCAAGGGCTGAGATCTTCCCATTCCAATGTGGCTTCTTTTAAGCTGTCTGTCTGCTTTAAAGCACGTGATTTTTATGTAGTAGAAGCTCAGATTGGGGTGGGGGGGGGGAGGATGCGACTGCTTAAAGTAACCTCTTTCTCGGCGTCTTTTAAATCCAATATTGATTATTCCCAAGCAAGGCAACCCTTTCTGGATTCGCCGATCACGTGCTCAGTTGCTTCTAAAGTGGAAACAGGGTCTGCTGTTCAGAAGAGGGCGGGGGATGTGGAGGGGGGCAGCCTGTGCGAGTGATTTTAACCTGCTCCACCTTGAAGTGACCTGCCAAATGCACTTTCTTATTTTATAGACATCTGGGAATTCCATACATGCCTTAAACGCCAATTACACACCTTCTTCAAAGGACACGTGCTTTGATTTGCCAAGAACATTTAAAGTCGGCCGAAGTTTGAAAGAAAAAAGAAAAAAAGCACTACTGCAAAGGAGAGAGGGGGAAAGAAAACGCATTTTTAAAAAAAGAAAAATGGTGGGGGATCCTGTGTACAATGTTCTCTGCCTGGAGAAAGGGGAAGCTGGGGGATTATGTTGTTTTGTGAACGAATCAATCCGGTTTGGGGCCGAAAGCTTCTAATTTTCCCGGGTCTTCCAGACTCTGGAGTGGGGCCTGACCTCATTTATTTCACTAAACCTAGAGGCTTTCTTTCTTTCTTTCTTCCGATGGCATTGCTTAAAGAAAATGGACCAAGGCTGCGATTCTATGCACGCTCCCTTGAGCAGCACGTGCATTAGGATTGCAACTCCATGCACAGTTACTCTGGAGTAAGCACTACTGAGCGGCAAACCAAGGCTTGGGATGCGCAGGTACCCTACCTGACTCCCTTTGCTCTATTACAGAAACAAAAGGTGTTACGCTAACTGCAAATGCAGAATCCCGAATCAGAATCGAAGCCAATAAAAGGGGAATAATAATAATAATAATAATAATAATAATAATAATAATAATAATAATAATAATAATAATAATAATAATAAATCACAATAATCACAATAACCTCAAGAAGAAGCCGAGTCGCGATCACTTATTGCTATTACCCGTCCTTCAAAATGCACGCAACGATCGATATAAGGCTGAATCTGGAGCCGATGGGTCGTGCTGTTGTGTGGTGCAAAGACCCGTGGGGGTCTTTGATCGCCGATCTATGGTGCTCAGTGAGTCTCATGGTCTAGGGTGGCTTTGTGGGATTCTCTTCCCAGGTCTCTCTGAGGTTCCTCCTCTCGACCTGAATCTGGTCTGTTGTACCAACTGGCACCCAAGAGTCCTTGGAAGGCTTTCAATGGAGCCTCCTCGCAGAGAAGTGCGCGGCGAGGAGGAATTAAGTGTCACGGATCCGCATCATGGATGGGGAGGGAGACTGCGGCCCCTCCAGCTTATGCTGGACTCCGACTCCCATCAGCCCCAGTCGATAGGAGTTGGAGTCCAGTAGCAACCAGGAGAGTGGCCCCTGAAACGATTTTCCAGGCAGTACTCGAATGAGAGGGTTCTTTCCCACGAGTTTCTCACTGAACCCAAAGCCGCGGGAACAGCCTCAGTCAAGAGCTGAGATTTACAAGTCTCAGCAGCACCCCACAAATAAAACGTGAGCTATCCCCAAATCATACCTCTCTCTGGTCTGACTCAGGGTAAGGTGACTTTCAGGTTTACAACCTGAGTCTCAGTTTACAACCTCAGTCAAGCACACAGGGGCGACATAAGCATATATATGTGTTAAAAGCACCCACCCCCCAAGGATCCTGGGCACTGGAATTTGTTAAGGGTGCTGCAAATTACAGTGCTGCGATGGGCAAACTACAGGATTCCTGGGGAGTACGCTTTATATGTGCTTTTAATGTATGGTGTGCTACACAGCCACGCTAATCATATTTATATTGACTAGGAAAGTAGGTCTCCTTGCTTAAATATTGAACACATATTACTTCGAAATATGTTTCCTTGACTGCCCTGGGATTTTCTTTCCGACACTCCAGCTGCGATCCCCACCCCGATTGCTCTACCAGAGGGCTTCTACGTATGTAGTTCCTCAAAAGTAAGTATGGCATTTAGTGGGATTTACTCTCCAGTAAGTGTACTTACAAGGGACGCGGGTTGCGCTGTGGGTTAAACCACAGAGCCTAGGGCTTGCAGATCAGAAGGTCGACGGGGTGAGCTCCCGTTGTTGGTCCCAGCTCCTGCCAACCTAGCAGTTCGAAAGCACGTAGTGCAAGTAGATAAATAGGTACCGCTCAGGCGGGAAGGTAAATGGCGTTTCCTGCTGCTCTGGTTCGCTAGAAGTGGCTTAGTCATGCTGGCCACGTGACCCGAAAGCTGTACGCTGGCTCCCTCGGCAAGTAAAGCGAGATGAGCACCGCAATCCCAGAGTCCTCTGCCACTTGACCTAATGGTCAGAGGTCCCTTTACCTTTTAAGTGTACCCTAAGATGAATCCTGGTGAATAATAGGACACTTTTGAGTTAACTCAATAATGCATAATTTATGTAAACCGCTTAGAGGTTATGAGGATTGTGTGGTATATAAATCCGGTATAATATAATATAATATAATATAATATAATATAATATAATATAATATAATATAAAATAATATAAATTGATGAGGGTTGTTTTTCCCCTAGGGCCCTAATATTTGCATGCTAACGGATTGCATCATTTGATATAACGTAATTGCTTCGGTTTGGGTGTTTTAGGTAGGGTCTCCTGCCGCTCATCATATACCCCATTACATTCTTAAGATCCAAAACGCATCTTCTCGAAACATTAGGATTTCTAAACCTAGATTCCCGCCTAAACCAAAACCCACCCACTTATTTACTCAGAATATTCCATCCATTTCCTGAACCTGTTCCCAAGCAGGGCTGCGGTCCAGCACCCCTTTACTTCGAGGTAAGCTCTACTCCACGATTATGCCATAATGAATTTGTCACTGCTCCACAAGACTCTTAACTGTTTGTGTTGCAACAGACGAATACAACCCCTCTGGAAATGAAAATTAAGGGTATCCCAGTGGACCTGGCCCTCCAGACTGGTTTGTGTGTGGGTGTGTATTCTGCAACGTGCCATCGTTGACACAATAATACTGAATTACTGGTGGAGTTCCACTGGTCCATCCACACAGTATCCCGGTTTATTCGTTGTTCTGCAGTGTCTTCCCAACTTTACAGCATTAGCGCGGTCTGCAGGGACGCTCTTCCGCCATAGCTCAACAAAAGAGGCACACAAACCCGGAATATTTGGGGCATAAAAAGTTACGAGACATGCACCAATTGGAAACGCAGCATGCATACCCTGAAACGTTTGCAGGAGCAAAAAGTATTGAAAACACGACCACCGTGATAAGTACTAACGATAAGGGTAGTGAAAAGACATCTGCAGGGGCCCCGTGTCTTTAAAGTATCTGTGCACCCTTACATTCGAGTAAGCCCTGCTGATCTCAAGGAGGCTGACTTCTGAGTAGACCTGCCTAGGATCGTCCTTTAAAACAGCAGTCCTCGCAGCCCTTTACTTTGCAGCAAGCCCCATGGAAATCAGAAGGGCTTACTCGCCCAGGACAGCGCCACCCAAACCGCCCAGCCCAAAGCCCCGTCACTGCATGGGACGAAGTTAAGACTTAGGCACAAACACTACCACCAACGCCACCCAAATACACGCGCCTTTTCATTGGATCTGCTTGGATTTCCCTAACATTTGTTGTTTCCCCGCACATTTAAGTTTGTTTTTCATCTCCCCTCGCCCCTCAAAAAACAAAAACAAAAAAAAAACTTTTTTTAAAAAAAGATTACAGATGCAGGGAAAAACCGCCTGACATCATGAGAGCGGGTACAAACGCTCACTTTGAAGGATTCCTGGGCAGGACTTCAAGTGAAATCGTATGCCTGAGAAGAATTTGATACTGGACTAGAGAAAATAACTAGATCGGCGTTTGCCAAACCGTGGAATGTGCAAGAAGGCTCCGCGGGCTCTCTCTCTCTCTCTCCAGCGCGCGCGAGGGCCAAGCTGCAGCAAAAGGTTGCTTTACTTCTAGGGCAGTAGCAACAGCCCCAGCGCCGCACACTCCATTCCCTGCACCAGGCCACGGGCAGCCGGAGCCCCCTCGCTCTCTCCCCCTTTGATTGGCAAAAAGAAAAGAAAAGAAAAAGTCCCAGGAGCCTTTGCAAAATTAAAGGGGAGGTATGTGTGTGTGAAGTGGGTTGCTGGGGGGGGGGTATCCCAGAATTCATTTGTCTTCTTCCAGGTTTCTGAGTGGTCCAAGTCCTCTTGCCAGTCGTCAGAGCCCTGTTTCGCAAGAGGATGAATACCATGGCAACCAAACATGGCCGGCTTCCTTATGGGGAAGCAGATCAGTGGGTGAGGAACGTACAAGGCTTGGGGGGCGGGGAGGGGAGAGGGGGGAGAGAGAAGTCAGAAAAGTTTGGCTGCTCCAAATGCAGCGTTGACTCTTCCCACCAATTGTCAGCGAGTTTCTCAATGCTCAGAAAACTATAGCCATCCTTGTTGTTTTATGTTACACACAGATCTATCTATCTATGGATCATCTATGGATCACCTTTCCTCCAATTTATCCTCACAACAGCCCTGCAAGGCAGGTGAAACTGAGAGATAGTGGCTATCCCTAAGTCACCCAGTGGGCATCACCATTGAGGGGGACAGGGGTGCCAGCTTGAATAAAAAAATGGGGGGGGGGAGAGGTAAGCCCCGCCTCACATAATCACAAGCAGGGAACACACACACCGTTGCTCATCAACTTTGAGGAGGTCAGAGCCCTCAAATATTTTATTTGGGCTGGGGTTGGCGAAGGGACCTCGGCACCTAGGAGTTGGCTCCTGTGGGGTGCGAACTTGAACCCTGGTCTCTCAGGTACAGCAGTCTGCACCGGCCCCCAAAATACCCAAAGCAGGAGGCGAGCTGGAGAATGCGAGAATCCATCCTATGGCTCTTTCGTATACCAAGCGAACGCCTTCCTGCTTGAGCTAATCCCACAATGTCCTAAATCCCAAACATTTCTCTAAAGGGCCATCTCGACTGAGACGGCAGCATCCTCTCCCTCCCTCCCAGGGGTGCCAACTTGAATAAAATATTAGGGTGGGGGGCAGGTAAACCCTGCCCCACATAATCAATCGCAAGACTCGGCGTATGTACACCATCTGAATGGCAATGGCCATCAACTTTGAGGGGAGCATGGCCCCCTCAAATATTTTACTGGGGGGCTGAGGGGACCTTGGCGCCCAGGAGTTGGCTCCTATGCTTCTCCCCTCTCTGAAAGGAACAAGGGGTGAAATAAAAGAACCGGATATCTACAAATCTATGATCCTTTACTAAGGAAGGATACCAATACCACCAGCCAGCCAGCGTAAAGAGAGTGGAAGAGAAAGGTGCCTCTGGCCCCTTTTCAGAAAGGGGAGGGAGGACGGTGGCCTGTTGGACTTCATCTCCCATCAGTCCCAGCCATCGTGGCCAATGGTCAGGGGTGATTGGAGCTGGAGTCCAAACAATATTCTGGAAGGTCACCAGTTCTCCACTCTTTGCCCTAGTTGGAAACCCTCTCCAGGCGTGACGGACGTTCTCCCCACCCTCCAGCACAACGAATAACATCCCAAGGCTCCCATTCCAGTGAAAGTCGCCTGTATTTTCAAGCACGCCCAATGAAACCGAAGCAGGCACCCGGACGCCTTTTACCTGGAAGCGAATCCCACTGGTGTTTGCCCTCACTTCCGCACAGAAGTATGCAAAGAATGACATCGGATCTCCTTTCAGCGCCAGAGCCTAAGGCAGCCTTTAGAAACGAGAGTACTTGGAAATCAGTTCCGCGGGAAATCAGCAGGCCTTACTTCCGAGGCTGAGATAATTCTGTGCATCTTTATTTGGTTCAAAAGGGGCTCAGCTCCCCAGGAAGTGCATTTTAGCCTTGGAGCCCTAAACAGCCATCCTGAACATACTTTCTTAGAAGAAAGTTAGGCTGAAAAAAAACAGGAAGGCGTGTAGGCCTAAACGTTTGCTCAGAAGTTCGTCCCACTGGATTCAAAAAGGGTTAGTCCCATGTGTGGGGACCCAAGATACAGTACTAAACAGCGTGATCCTGTGCACATTGACCCCCACTGAATCCAAGGGGAAGACTTACTCCTCGCAAGCGCCTGCAGTCCGAGGAACCGAACTGAAACCAATTCCTCTCGGAGTAGATGAATGAATTCGAATTTCACGAGTAGGGCGTGAGCGTCAGATTTACATGGGGATCCATAGATTTAGAAACAGGCTTCCAGAAAAACCGATGGCAACTACCGCACACCATCTCCACCGATAAATGCCAATCGGAGACAACTTTTAGGATCAAGTCCATTCAAGAGGGAGACTAGACAAAGGTTTTTGTAGCTTACCTTTTTTCAACAGCACAGACCATGCTCTGATTCTTGCTCTCTGCTTTCTAGCTCTCCTCGAGGTCGGAACTGCCCCCCAAGATCTTCTGCAATCTCAGGCCACTTCATTTGGGGAAATCCGGTCGATTTCAAAGCTTGCTGGGCGACACTGCCGAGGGCACCCTTCCTCCTTCTGACGGGGGAGGGTAGGTGGACCTCCGCAAGCCTCAAATCCAGTTTTGTCAAAGTCCTGGCTAATCCCCTTAAACACAAATAAACTCTGCCGTTTATCTATCTATTTATTTTAAAAATTCTGTCAACAGCGCTCACCGGCCCCCGACACGGCCGATGGTGAGAACCGTGAGGAGCTGGGGAAGGCGGCGAGAGGTGGCCAGGGAAAGGTAAACAAGGCACCCGGAAACGTCAACCCGAACCTGAGCAAAACAAACAGGGATGGTTGGGATGAGGGGGACCAGCCCGGCTTATTTATACGACCAGAGTAATCAGACATGGTTAAGGCAGAGCAAACTGGCATCTGCTACCTCCCAGATGCTTCCATTTCAACACAAATGCGGTTCAAGGACCGCTTTGCATGGCAGGCAGCTCGCTTCCTCTAGTGTAAACCCGCGCGGATCTGAACCGTCAGAAGGCGCTTTGGATCCGATCCGAATAGTGTTTTTTTTTTTGGGGGGGGGGGAGATGTGCTGCCGGATCTTATTGCACGTTTACACGAAAGGAAGTCCAGTTGCCTCTGGCTTGAGAAATGCTAGAGGCGCCAACTAGGGACTCGACGTTCGCAACGGGCTTCTGTCTAATGGGCACCGCGGGGAGGATCGCGTCGCACCCAACCGTGTCAATCAGATCGGGAGTGCCTCTACTTCGGCTTATATAAAGTGGAATGAAGGGGCTGGGGTGGGGGCGTCACTTGGGAAGGGATAAGGCGAGCCCAGGGGTTGCCCGACGTGCCATTTGTTCGCCTGGTGTGAAACAACAACATAAAAACTGATCCTTAAAAAAAAGAAAAGCAGTGAAATCGGAGACCTTGGTTTTCCCTACTCCTGGAGTAAGCCGCTCGCCTCCGAGCCACCGTTTTGATCACCGCTGGGCTGTTGCTATAGCCGGACACGCTGCTTGGAAGCAAAGCTCCCTCCGAATGAATGGGGGCTTATTTGCTTGCAAGGCGTTGAGTTGGACGTGGGCTGTTTTCCTGCATGGACATTCGTCGTCCAGTTCCTTCTGCGGCAGCACCGTCTATTTGTCTGATCAACGGCAACAAAACAATGGGGGGGGGGTGAGGGGACACACACACACACAGTCTGAAGACCTCAAGTCTGAGGCTCAAACTTTCGGTCATCTATCTGCAACGCCGCGCACGTCAAGGGTTCGCCGATTCTCGTTGGAAAGCCAGCGTGCCTGATCCGTGCCTGATCCGAGGAAGTCAGTCCCAGCAAAATCAATGCGATCTCTCTCCCCCTCCCCCCCCCGGCTTACTTTCGAACACACGTTTCTGGAGGCAGGTGTGAAAAACCACCACCCACTCCCTGCTCCCGACTTAATTCGTTACAAAAACAAAACTCTGGATGCATTTGGTTTATGGATGGGCTTCAATCAACCTCCACTCGGCCCCAAACCCTCAACAAACACAAATAGCTACGCGACCGCTGAGCACCTTTATCTGCCCGCCCGAGATAACACAGCGGTGGAGAAATTACATGCAGACCAATGGGTGGTTCTTAATTTAGATCGAAGGAGGATGAGGATGATAATAATAATAATAATAATAATAATAATAATAATAATAATAATAATAATAATAATAACAATACACTACACTTTACCATTATAAAATTCGCTATTTAGATTAAAAGGGGGGAGAGAATCCGAAGTCCTGCAAAGCCTTCAAGCAGAATCATAAAGCTGTCTCGATAATTAACACTCATGTGTCTGTCAGTAGCTAGTTTATTTGCGTTTTTCTCTCGTTTGTTTATATTCCCTCCCCCCATCTCTGACCCTGGCCCCTTACTCTCCTGGGTAATTTCAGATCTTCGCGATCGAGCATTATTTACCTTCAGTTTCAAGCCCGCTTTCCTCCGTACAGACCAAACTTTGAAATTCTTTTAACATTTCAATTTATTTATTGCAGGAAAAAAATATACAATGATATTTACAAAACAATCATAAAAATAGGAATGCATTTAGACACCGGATCTATTTGCATTTTTTTTAAACATGGGTCATCAATAAATAAATAGAATGTTTCATTTTTTTTTCTCTCTCTCGCTCTCCCCCCACCCCATTTCCCCCTCCTTTTTTTCTTGCAGGAAAAATAAAATATAAATGAAAGAGGAGCAGGATATAAGAGTTTTGGAGCCCATAATGCATAGCTACCCTAAACATATTTTCTTAAAAAATATTTTTTTCCTTTCTCACTCGTTCTAAACGGGTTTTTTTCCCGGGTTTCTCTGTCATTAGATCTGTTCCAAAAAGAGAGCGAGGGGAATGGAGGGAGTCCACAGTAACGTATTTCCTTTCATGAGTGGCTCATAAACTCTCTTGGGAATGCATGCATGCAAGAACCAAAAAAAAAAAAAAAAAAAAAAAGGAAGTAAAGAGGAAAAAAAAGTTAAATTCCAACATTCTTCGTCAAAATAGAAAAATAAAAATAAAACCGGTTCAGATTTTTGATCAGAATGCAGAGATGTCTGGTTTTGCCCTTTGGCCGCCTCTGGATCAGCCGCCTCACCATCCGAGGAGCCCCCCCCCCCCCGGGTCTCTCGCCTCTCCTGGTCTCCCAACGCCCTGCTCCTTGCAACGTGGGCCAAGAACGCCGCTCAATTTCCAAGAAAATCCTTGGCGTTATATATTGTCTTAGAGGGAACAAAGGGGGGAGAGAAAAACAAAGGAGGGGAGCCGAGTCCAAGTGCAGAGTCTCTCTCTAGATTGTCCGTTTTCTCTCCTTCTTTGGGAACAAATGTCATCTGCAAAAACCCAGAGGCAGAAAGAGAAAGAGAAGAAGGGAATGTTGGTTACTGGAAACGGTAAATGAAATACTGTATATTGCGCACATATATTAAAAGAAAGAGACATATTTTTAAACTAATTTTAAAATTGAAACACCTCCTTCTCTAGGTTCTGTTACTTTCTATCTCTGTACATGTCCATTGTTTATATATGTATATATTTTGGTTCACCGCCCTGGTTGAGTACGATTGAAGGGCGGCTTTAAAATACGCGGCGTAACAATTCCAGCAAATAACACCGCTGCAAATGTTTGATTCTAGCCTGCTCTACACAATGTGCTTCTGTGTGTCCACGGGGGTTGGGGGGAAGGAGGAATTAAAGCACAAAGGAAGGAGGGAGGAGGGCCCTGCTGGAGAGGCATGAAATTAGGAAACGCGCAGAGGGGAGTGTTACGGATATCTAGGCGAATCTAGTGCATTGGGGGGGGGGGACGGACCGCTTCCCCCTGGTGCTCTTAAGCTCAGCTACTTGGAAGCAGGTCCCCTCAGAAGGAAGCCTGATCAGCAACCCGAGGTGGATCCTTTCCCAGTCGCTTCAAGGAATCATAGTTATAATAATGGTTCATGAGTTGTCCCTACCTAATTTCCCTGGGTGCGCTGTAAGTACTGCTACGAGACTGAGGCACAACTTTAAAACAAAACAAATATTTTTTTTTGGGGGGGGGAGGGGAAGCAGAGGCTGGTCGTGCCCATCCGGAGAGAGGCGGTAGGAGGCTGGCGGGCAGGCTGCCGATTGCGGTTCGATTGCACGCTGCGATCCCCGTGACAGTTAAGCTGCTTTGTTTAACCTGACCAGGTAGGCGCTCTGGTCTGGGCCCTCAACCTCCGGCCTAGCTCAGCAGCCGCCTGATGCTACTGGAGGAGAAAATGCTGGGCGGCCCTTGGCTTCACGTAATGCTCCAATCCCGATCATGTTTACTTGGAAGCAAACCCCCAAACGCCTTCAAAGGGGAGCTGTGGTGGCGAGGAACCCTGGCTGCCCGGATAGTCTCATTTGCACCCCAATTCATCCCCGCTGCTGAGCCGAAGGGACTTTTTGCTCCGGGGGAAGCGTGTACAGTATAGGATTGCAGCTATGCATCACCCGGGTGCTGCGCGTGTTTTCCCTGGGGAATGTCATATGCAGCTCAGAGTAGGGTTGGTACTTTAAGTCCGTCTGCACAAGACAAGACCTTAAGCTGCGCTCCTGGGTGGGTCGGACTTCCCAGTAAACATGAACGGGATCTGGAGGTGCGGTGCTTCCTTTTCTCCCAAAGTCCCACGCCACCCTAAGCGTTTCCTGAGGATTCCACGGACAGGAACGTGTAGAACATTCCCACGTGCCTGTCCTCCTCAAAGCAAGCAAGGTCGCAAGCCAGGAGACTTACAGCCTCCTTCTATATATTTACTCGGAAGTCAGTTAATGGAGCTGCAGCCCCAATAGGGGAGACTCTGCGACCATCTCTCGGGCCAGGCTCCCCCTTGAACATCTCATTATACTCCGCCACATTTTGTTAGAAGACTGAGAATCAGGTTGCCTACACGCCACTCATTTCAAATTCATGACTTCGCCCAAAGAACCCCGGAAACTGTAGTTCCTTAAGGGCGCTGGGAATTGCAGCTCTGTGAGAGGTTAAAAACTACAAACGTTTGGGAGCTGAGTGTCTCTTTGAGTTCTCCCGCAGCTTTACATGGCTGAGTAACCCTCAGCAGAGTAAGGCTCCATCCCAGCACCATTTCGATCAGTATTGATATGTGCTACTGATAAAGGTTCGAATTAAGGCTTCAAATCCATTTAGTTTCCAAGAAAGCAGATTTAACAGCTCGATCCTATCCATGCTTGCTCCTTAGGTTTTCTCCCTAGATGTTGTGTGCAGAGGATCGCAGCATCAGGATGGAGGAACAAATGTACTTGAGATTCTTCCATGGTGGTGCCACCGGTCTCTAGGCTGGGACAAGTCAATGCTTGGCTACCAGCTCGACCGGACTCCGTGAGACCTACCTCCGAGTAAACATGCACAGGAGCCGCCTGCTGACCTAAGCATATTAATTTGGCAGCAAGGACTGACTGGGTTCCGTGGGACTTACTCAGGGAAAGAGGCTGCAACAGTCAGTCATAAGAAGGACCTGTTTGATTATGGGGGCTCATTGATCTTCTTAAAAAATGAAGCGGCGTGCGCTGACTCTGAGGCTCTAACCCAACATAGAAGGCTTTGCAAACCTTAAATAAGAAGTCACCACTACGCCCAAACCAGTTTAGTTGCGTAATTTGAGAGATCATGTTTAGGATGGCCGATCCAACTTGCCTAAGAATCCCAGCGAGAATCAGTCAACGTCCCAGCAGACCTTCGGGACCCCGATGCCACAGGCATACAGGAATTCTTTTCGCGGGAAAAGGCGCATTTAAGACTCCCCACAACCCGCGATCTGCTTCCAACAGCCCTTGCCTTGGGAAGGAGCTCCCTCGGAATCAACGCATTTGGAAAGTCCGCAAGATTTTTTGGGTGGGGCTAACTAAACAAAACATTAACGCCACAGCCACGGTCCAACGCAGGGCACACGCTCTTTAAAGGAGACGCTTCCGTAGACTGCGTGTTATTTCTGGCCGGCTCCACGGCCAGTTTACCAGCCTGGAAGTCAAGAGAGGACCTCCGCAAGAAAGCGTGTGTCGAGGATCTAGCGGTGGGTGTGTGGGTCGGCGTTGGGAAATGCGATTCCCTTCCTACTCAAGAATTTACCTCTTCCTTTTCAAGCCGAAGTGGCCTCCAAGGAAGCTTTCTTGGGATGGGATCACCCGGATCTCCCCCGAAGTGGAGGGCGACTCGAATACAGTAAATGCCGAAGTGGGAGCTTTTCTGCTTTGGGTTGGCGAATCTAGCGAGTTCGCTGATTGTTTGCGAGCGGGGTGCCTGCGTGCATGGAGGGGTGTCTAGCAATTGGGATTTTAAATAAAGGCTTTCCCCTCTTCCTAATTCCCTTCTCAGGCTGCAGGCCCAGAAGTCCCGTTTCAACCTTTCCCCGCCACCAAGGGATTTGGATCGCGTAGGGAGGATCCGGGGTGCACCCCGGTAGGACACGTGTTCAGAAGGGGAGGGAGATGGATGCCTTAAAAATACGCTTCAGGGGTGGACCCCGCTCTCTGCCATCCAAGGCGACTTGCTACCCTCGCTTTTTCGCTTGCTCCTATTGGTCTAGCCTGACTTTCCTTCATCCCGCACGCGGAAATCCATCCCGCTTAAGCCGGGCTGCTAAGGCCTACGCGCGCTGCTTTGGAAAGGCAGCCTTCCATCTTTGAAAGCTGGGGGAAGGCAGGGCGTGTTAGTCGAATGCTTTTTTTCCACCCCAGAAAAAAAGTTAGTCCGCTCTGGAGTCCAGAGGGACTTACTCAGGAGGATGCGGGAAGTTAAGGAGGCGTCAGAGTGGCGGGCGAGCCTCAGCATCTCCGAAACCGGGAGGGAGCGTCCTAGAGGCCCTCTTTCTCCCGTCTCCAAGAAAGAGAGAGAGAGAGAGGCTCTCTCCCTATGGATCTTTGCAAGTACCAGCGGTCTTGGACGGATTCTTAACTAGCACTGAAGTGAGGATTCAAAGGGACTGGGGGATAACTCTCTCTTTCTCAAGCAAAGGATCGAGAGGAGGGGAGAGAAGTTGTGAGACAGGAGTTCTTCCTCACAAGGAAGCCTAGCCCAGCTTGGCCTGCAGGCAAAAGGCCCCGATTTTCCAGGGAACTTGGCCGCTCCACCCGGATGCGTGTCCGGGGTCCCGAGATCGTGCGCAAAGCGAGTTCCTTTCGCAGTCTAGGCGAGGCTGCAGTCCAGCTGCCCCTGCCCGTCTCAGAGGGATTCCTCGAGAGTCAGGCTGCTCCAGCAGGCCCACGGCGAAGGCCAAGTCTGAGCGCGGGCCCCCTCCTCCTTCCCAGATCCCAGATCTCTCTCTCTCCTGCCCGTCCCGTCGCGTCCCTTTCCCGCTTACCTCGGTCTCCGGCCGGGCCAGTCGGCGCGGGAGGCTAGTGAGAGGCAGACATGGACCAGGCTCCCTCCATGCGCCAGACGGAGAAGGCGTAGCTGAGGCGCTCGTGGGCCACATAGCTGCAGCTGGCCATCTTGGAGTCGAGCTCGTCGCTCTGCAGGACCTGGTAGAGGAAGTCGATGTAGCGCGCGGCCAGCTTGAGCGTCTGGATCTTGCTCAGCTTGTCCGACGGCAGCGTCGGGATGATCTTGCGCAGCGCCGCGAACGCTTCGTTCAGCGACTGCGTGCGCTGCCGCTCGCGCACGTTGGCCATCACCCGCTGCGTCTGGAGCTCCTCGTAAGATTGCGGGCTGCCCCCTCCGCTGCTGCTCCCGCCTCCGCCGCCGCCGCTGCTCCCGCCGCCGCCTCCGCCGGATTTCTTGCCCCGCTTGCCTTGCGCCGGGCTGCACGGCTCCTCGGTCGCCGAACCGATCCCCCCGCCGGCTCCTCCTCCTCCTGCGCCTCCGCCTCCTCCGCCGACCCCGGCGGCGCTCCTTCGGCTTGATCGCCTCTTGCGTCCCCCTCGCTTGCCGGAGCCCTGAAGCTGCTGCTGCTGCCGGTCGGGCTCCTCCTCGCTGTTGCTCAGGCTGTCGTCGGCGGGCGAGACTGGAGAGTTCGACTCGTCCTGCTGCATCATCTCGGGGGCCAACCCGCAGCGCGCTGAGCAGCCCTTTTTAGGGGGCGAGGGAGGAGGGGAGAGGAGAGGGGGGAGGAGGAGAGGGTGCCTAGCCAGCCAGCTCCCCCTGGCTGGATCCTGGGCCTGCGGAAGAAAAGGAGGAGGAGGACCAGGGTGTGGGTGGGTGGGGGCTTGGGGGAGGGCCTCAGTTGGGTGGGTGGGGGGAGGCCATCGGGAGCCGGGGGAAAAAAGAGAAAGAGTGAGAGAGAAAGAGAAAGAGAGAGGGCGACGAGGACGGTGGAAATCTCCCTGGCGGTGTCAGCTCCCCTCCCGATGGCTCCTTGGAGCTGGCTGGGAGTTGGGCGAAAGTTGCAGCCAGGGACGCTCTTATAGCTCCTGCTGGCGGAAAGTTCGGGGGCAGCGGTGTCATTGGCTTGACGTGGAGAGGAGGGACTTTGCCGAGGTTGAGAGGAAAGTTTCCGCTTCCCCCCCGCACCCTCCCCTCCCAAACGGTTCCCAGACCGTTAGCCAGAGATCGAGTGGAGGAGCCCCCGCTTCCAAAAACCCCGGGTTCCCCTCGTTTGAAGTAGGTCTCGGAGCAGATTGCTCTCCGCCTTTCGGAAAAAGAGCTTTTGTTAAGTATAGCAAAAGAGAACCCCGATTCCCCCTCTGACGGCCTCCTAAACTCAGCAAGCCGTTTCCTTCCGAGATTGCGCTTTTAAACACACTCCCTCAGCAAAGCCAGGTTGTAGTTTTTTGCTCAGATCAAAATCAATACCTTCGCATCCCACCCCGTTTCCTTGAAAGCAGGGCCCGTTGGCTTCCATAGGCTTGGCTTCCGAGACCCTCATTCGCATGTATATTTCAGCAGGTCTGGGATCGCTGAAGCCATTGATTCGCAACTGCAATGAGCCTTCCAGATCAATGGGTTGGGGATCAAATTGTGACCGCGGAGTGGGGAAGGATCCCCGCCACAACCCAGCTAAAGCAAATCGCCACCAGTCTCCTTTTCCGCTCCGATCCCCAACGCATTTCCTTGGAAGGGCTGCGATCCTAAAGGTAGGCGCAAGTTCTGGAAGTGAATCCCCGTGAAGAATCCACGGGACTTCCTTCCGGGTGAAGATGGCTAAGAGGAGGACCGGAGTCCTGCAGAGCTGGCGGATTCAAATTTTAAACCGGCTCCCAATCCGCAGTGCTTCTTACTTAAGCCTCTAATCCAGTTTCGCTCCGCAGTGCAATTAGCGTGTGAACTCAGCTGCCAGCCCCCCACCGCTTTAGCGGGGAAGTGAAACCCTCAGATCATCAAGGGGCGACCTTGCATTCCAGTAGCCCGGCTTAAGGGCTCTGGGGATCGCTCCGGGAGGACGGCGGCTGTACCCTCCACCGCAGCGCCTATGGCAGTTCGGGGAACTTGATCGCTTTGCGCCTCGCTCGGCGGTTTCCCCTCCTTAGTTGCGGCTTTTCGAGGCGAGGAGGTGAAATTGACAAGCGACCTGGAGAGGCTCCCTTTTCCTTAAGCGCTTCTGCGCCCGCTCAGCGCAGCCCGCCCAGGCAAAACATCTCTCTGCTTCTCGGGCAGTGGGTCAGCAAGCGGGGTGATGTCACTCGCGGGGGAAAGAAAGGCTGTGTCCACAATACGAATCGGTTCTGAAGCGAATCCTCTTCTGTGGGTTGCAGCAGTCCTGAGCTGGCTGGCTGGGAAGGGAACCCCGCTGGGACTGGCTTCCAAAGGCGGGAGGGCTCGTTTGGGACAGGCATGCCCGCTAATTTTCAGTAGATGCAAAAATCCTTGGAAAGGTTAAAAAGGAGAAGAAAGATTCAGACTCCGTCACCTCACACCCACTTCCATCCTAGCGCGAAGAAGAAACCCCGAAGAACACAAACCTCGTCTGAGTTGAGACTCGTCGTCAAACTGGATTTAGAACTGGAGGTGTTGGGGCAATCCTCGGCGTCAACTGGGCATTCCCCAGCGGGCCTGGGGTTGAGGATTGCCCCGAGGAGAGCACCCGAATCTGAAGGCCATTGGCTTAGAAAAGGAGCCATGTGGATCTGAATGGCTCCACATCCAGGGGAATAGAATCGTCAAGGTGTTTGAGGGAAATGGAAGATGACCCTGTTGGGCCCATTTTGAGGATATGTTATTTTCTGAAACCAAAAGCGGTTCAGATGTATCTGCTTGCTTGGCTGTCATAAACACACCACACATACCCTGCTTTTCTCCCCAGTGAAATTCCATAGGCACATATTCCTAAAACAGCGTGTGTGCAAGTGCAAGTTCTGAAACCTACGAGATTTCTTATATCAGACTTTCTGTTTCCGTTTATTTTATTTTATTTGAAGGGAGGTGTCTTGTTGTTCTGGAGCATATTCGATTTTATATCATCATTTGACTATCTTCCTACCTGATTCTAGCATTCCCCTTCTCTTCCCCCATTTCAGAACAGGTGGTTTTCTTGCTTGGTTGTTTCCCCTTCCCCCCAAAAGTAAGTAAGTAAGTAAGCAGCCCGTGGGGGGTGGGGTAGTACCTCCATAAAGCGAGTGGCAATAAAGGCGGTTTTCTTTTTAATTATATATTTAAAAAAAATCAGGTCACTGCAATACGAAAGGAGTTTGCATACAGTATTTCTAAAAGGTTTGTTGAGTCTCCATCTATCTCAAAAAATAAAAATAAAAAACAGAATCAAGATCTACAATATTTCCCCCCCTTTGCATTCTATTCCCCTAATTTTAAACAAAGGGAAAATAGTTCGCTGTCTATCTGAAAAAGATATCCCAGCCCTTGTCCCTTTAAAAAAATATTTTTATCCAGCCTGACTTCATCTTATTTCATTTCCTTAAAATTCGGGATGTTTTGTTAACGGAGGCACAACTGGTAAGGCCTACGATATTTGGATGTGCCGAGAAACTGTGTCTCCACTGCAGAGAAACCTGAATCGAGTTCCCTGAGAAAATCCTGCTTGTTTTTCCAAGACAGGGACCCTGTTGTTCTACAAGGACGGATGTGTGGAATCTCACCGTTAAGCGCGTAGAACTGAATGCAAAGCATTCCTTTTTGCAAATAACATAAAAAGCGTACAGGTGGGCCTTTCAAAGGCACCCGCCTAGCCCCACCCTAGACGTAAGAAAACCCACAGAGGCATCGCATGTTCTGCAGTATACTCGTGTGGTTACCCGCAGGATTGATTTCCCGGCTGCTGATCGATCGAAGTCATTCCCAAAGGGCGGGAAGGGGGAGGAATGCTGTCTAGGGACTCCAGCCGACGCACCAGACGGGGAGACTGTTGGGCGCCTCGGACGCACAAGCCACGCCTACGCCACCCCTAAACTATTGAAAGGGGCCAAGCGCATTGCTGTCAATGGTGCGCGTGGAGGGCAGGTGTCGGGCGACTCTATTTATGTGGCCCACTTTCTTGAATTAGGATAATGAATGAGCGAATTACTGGAGGACATCTCAGGATGCGAGGATGGGAGCCCCAGAAGAGGCGAGGAGAGGCTTCAGCTGCACCTTGCAAAACGAAGACATCATCCTCACCGTGGTAAACAACTGCCCTTTTCCACACATGACATGGCATAGTAACATCTCCACAATCGGGAGAAACTGGCATGCGAGCGCTGCAACTGGAGAACAGCCTTTATCAAAGACTTTGAAGACGATCGAACTCAGGATGAAAGGGAGAAACGTGCTAAGAGGAAGACACGCTTGGCAAACCCTCTCCGCAATCAACTGCCGCGCGAAAACATTTGTCCCCACTGTGGAAGGACGTGTGGATCCAGAATTGGCCTCCAAAGTCACTTAAGGACTCACTGTTGAAACCGTGTTCATGGAAGACAATCTTACTCAGCTACTAGTGATCGCCAAAGAAAGAAGAATACGTCCATTTCCTTCATTTGCTATCTTTCCGATCGTCTGTCACCCTGAACCCAAGCCTATGAAGAGACTCTTAAGACCTGGAAAAGATCTTGTAGTCCAACTCCGCTGTCCCATGTAGGGAAGCCAGAGCTAGGTGGCTGCGTGAAGTCCTCAAGCGAGGAAGAGCCCATCACTTCTCTAGGAAACTGGTTCCACTGTCAGACCTGAGGACAGGAAGTGAATCCCAATGTTTAACCAAAACCTCCTGTAAATTATGCTCATTCCATGTAGCTACTACAGAGTTTCCCAAACTAGGGTATCCAGCTGTTGTTGGACTACAACTCCCATCACCCCTAGCTAGCAGGACCCAGTGGTCAGGGATGAGGGGAGTTGTAGTCCAACAACAGCTGGATACCCTAGTTTTGGGAAATCCTGATCTAGTAACTGGTTCTTTCCTCAGGGGCAGCTCGGATTAATGTCTCATTGGAACATTGGAAGGGTGCTAGCATTGCTCTTCCAGGCTTTCCTTCTACATGTCCAGTTCCTTGGACCTCACAAGTGAATGGTTTCCAATGCAGCTGATTCTCTTTCTTTAAAGCTCGGTGAGCAGTATCCAGACCCCTCAAAGTGCTTGATTTTGGGATCCTTCAGCTCTTAAGAAGAAGGCCACATTGAAAAGGACTTTCTTGAGGGCAATTCAGGGGAGATCTCTGACCCAAGGATGGGTAACCTGTGGTTCTCCAGATGTTGCTGGATTCAGCTCCCACCCCAAGAAAGGCCAATGATCAGGGCTGGTAGGAGCTGTTGTTCAGCAACATCTGCAGAGCCACATCCCTGGGCCAAAGATCTCCTAAATGGAGCCACTTCCAAAGTGGCCTTCTTAGGCGCTGAAGGATCCGAAATCCAGGCACTCTGTGCGGTATGCAGGCTGCTCAAGCGAGCGGTATAGAAAGAGAAACAGCTGCATTGGAAACCGTCTCTTTTGGCCTGGGAGGTTTCCTGGGCAGCATTTGAAGGTCGGCGGATCAGAATTTCCGTGGCCCTCTGTGCTTTGCTTTTCAGAGTGGGGGGCGGGGGATTAACATGTACGGTCTTTACAGTGAGGTGAAAAGGGTGGGAGGGGGAAGGGAGAAAAACAAAACGTTAGCCTATTGTGCGTATGTACGGCTACTCTACTTCTACTCTATGTACGGCTATATAATTTGTAGTCTGCAACTGGTGACTTTGCTGGGCAGGCTTGGGTATTCAGGGCTATTCTCTAAAGCCACGGACTAGCGCCTTACTGCAGGCCACACGTAGCAAAATCCCAAGCGTTGCTTTTCCTAGCAGCCTTTCTCAACCTGTGGGTCCCCAGATGTTGTTGAACTGCAACTCCCATCATCCCTAGCTAGCAAGGCCAGAGCTCAGGGATGATGGGAGTTGTAGTCCAACAACATCTGGGGACCCACAGGTTGAGAATCGCTGGAAGGGGAAGGGTGGGCGGAGATGAAAGGATGTCTCTCAACCTCACCCCGCCCACCGTTCCTCCGCCCTAGGTCTCTCCCAATTCCCCATTGCGCTGCTGCGAGTGCCTGTTTCATTCGGTTTTGACATTTAGTTCGGGAATACATTCCATTGTAGCTGAAGGCCACGGAGCACTTACTTGACCTCGTTCCACTGAACTCAACCAGGCTCGCTTCAAAGAAAAGGTTAGGATCGGAGTGGCGGCCTGACATCTGAAGCACACACCATTTGGGACCCAGGTCCCTTTTGAGGCGAGTTGCTCCAGTCCTTCGGAAGTCTTATGCAAGCACACCCGAGGAAGAAGTTTGAAAATAAGGGTTCAGTATCCTCATTCCAAGCGTTCTGCCGGTTTAGGCGTCACAAAAAAGTCTTCCGCGTTAGCCGGCTCACACGTTCGGGCACATCGCTGATTTCGCTCGACTTGATTAGTTAATATTTAATGTCTAGAGACTGAATGTAGGTCAGCGCTGTGTCTTAGGAAAGAGGTAAGCGGTGTCCTTTTCACAGGGCCCTTCACACGTGCACATATGATTAGCACGTATGTGTGAACTAGCAGGCCCTGGAAAGAGAACCCGCGTGCATTGCTCGGAAGGGTTGCCTACGATGTAGCTTGTTGTCTCAGTTGTCTCAGGGCTGATGTTATACCTCTTATAATTTTGCAAAAAAACACTGAAACAGAAAGCAATAATCATTTGCATTTCTACCCGGTCGCTCTTCCAGGAACACAAAGCGACGTATATTCCTCCCCCATTTCCTTTTTTATCCTCCCTTAAGCCGGCGAGAAATAGCGTGTGTTGGTGTGTGAACAGCCAGTGAGTTTCCTGCCTGTGCCGAACTGTGAATGTCGTAAACCGCCTTGTGTATAGTAATATAGAAAGGCGGTATAGAGATTAAAAGTGAAATGAAATGAAAGAGTCGAAATTCGGAGCTCTTCCCACTACAGCATGCTGGGATGTGGAACCTGCGACCCTTCCGCGCCAGAAATTGCTGGACTACAGCCCCCATCATCCTGAATGGCTGCGGCTAATGGGAGCTGGAGGCCACCAAAATTCCGAAGGCCACGCGTCCCCCACCCACTAGAGGAATGTTGGCCAGGCGCTATCGAAAGGCCGCTTTGCTATCGAGCGGAAACTGAGAGTTGTTCGAAGCGAACTTTCCCTTTCTTCCCGGGCGGTCCATGAAATCGACCTAAGAGCGTCCTGACTCAAATCAAGGCTAATCTCTATCTTCTCCGCTGGAGCAACCCACGGGGCAACCTTCGGCCGGCCGAAGCAGCTTTGGCAGCGAAAACAAAAAAAAAGTGTTCAAGGAAACCCACCATTCTTCCGAAGCAGGAGGGTTGCCCGAGTGTGCCAAGTTTATTTATTTCCCTCTCGCATCTCGAGTCGAAATGCCCCGTTTGCTTAACAGCACCAGATATAATGTTTTATTATTATTATTTTGCAGCCAAGGCGATTGCGTTATCTGGAACTTGCCACTCCAGTCTAATATAACCACCCAACAAAAACGCACGAGATGAGGCTTTTTTTTTTTTTTTAATAAGCCACAAGTCAGTTGCTGGAAAAAAGGAATAAACGGAACCCCTTCAAGTGCTGCCAACGAAAGAGAGAGAGAGAGAGAGAGAGAGAGAGAGAGAGAAATCTTGGAAACTTAACAGACCCCCCCCCCAATTCTCCCCCTTCTTCCTGCACGTGAATACAATTGCCAGCGTCTTGGAAGAGAGGCTCTAGTTAAAACCTTAAAAAAGCGAGGCCTGCCTCCCAGCTGCTTTTGAGCTTAAATTTGGTGGATAATTACTAAAAAGAGTGAGGGTTTAGCCTCTCAGGCAGTTAACGGAAAGCGAAGGGCCACTTTACACGGGCCTTGGGGCGTTTTCACACGTGACAGGAAAGGTGTTTCCACACCGGAGGCTGTGTGTGTGTGTGTGTGTGTGTGTGTGTGTGTGTGTTTCTTTTCTTAAATCCGTCAGCAATAAGAGTTTAATATCTAGGCTTACTAGATGGTGCCCAGTTTACTAGACTGCGCGCTGCATTTGCAGAGGGTTCTGTTCTTCCAAACCTGAAACAAAAACATTAGCAACAGATAAGCAAGATCTGTGTTAGGCTGCTGCAGTTGAGATAGGCTCATGTCTTAGGGCACCTTAAAGACAATCACATTTCTAAGCTTTCATGGACCAGAGAGTCCACTTCATTGCTGCGGCCCAGGGAAGCTTGGGCCATAATGAAGCCTAAACCAAATAATGGATTTGATGTTGCTGTTTTTGCTGCAGTGAGAAAAAGGAGGACATGTAAATTGCTGTACCAGTGCAATCCTAACCGTGTCTCTCCAGAAGGAATTCAGTGGTGCTTACCTCCAGGAAACTGACAATTCTGCCCCATTAGCCCCCATTAGTCTCCACCTAGTTCAGCAACCCCCTGTCAGAAGCTGCCAAGATGCCTCTCTGAAGCAGGGCACCAGTCATCTCTCTCTCCTTTACCACCCCAATATCCAGTATATTTCCTTATTTAGATGATTTCTATATTGCTTTCCCGTATAGTTAAAGCCATGGTTTTCCCAGTAGTGATGTATGGAAGTGAGAGCTGGACCATCAAGAAGGCTGATCGCCGAAGAATTGATGCTTTTGAATTATGGTGCTGGAGAAGACTCTTGAGAGTCCCATGGACTGCAAGAAGATCAAACGCATCCATTCTTAAGGAAATCAGCCCTGAGTGCTCACTGGAAGGACAGATCGTGAAGCTGAGGCTCCAGTACTTTGGCCACCTCATGAGAAGAGAAGACTCCCTGGAGAAGACACTGATGCTAGGAAAGATGGAGGGCACAAGGAGAAGGGGGCGACAGAGGACGAGATGGTTGGATAGTGTTTTCGAGGTTACCAGCATGAGTCTGACCAAACTGCGGGAAGTAGTGGGGGACAGAGGTGCCTGGCGTGCTCTGGTCCATGGGGTCACGAAGAGTCGGACACGACTAAACGACTAAACAACAACATATTGCTTTCCATTTCCACCCTGCACCACCAAACCGTCCCTTAAATGCACTTTTAATACGATGAACGTAGTGAAGACTGCAGTTTCCCCCAAATTCTTAGGACTCTGCAACTGATCAGGCTGAATTCCAAACCAAATTGAGCCTGGAAACAAATCAGCAGCTCATTCAGTTGGGCCAGGCTCAGTGTTACATGTTCAGACCTCTTGGTCTCAGTCAACAATATGGCCACTGAATTCTGCATCAGCTGCAGTTTCTGAACTATCTTCAAAGGCAGACCCATGAGTAATGCATTGTAGTGAAGAACAAACAAATCAATATTTATTTAATACCTTGAAACATGGGTTGGATTATCACATCCTGAAATCAGCAGCACAATAAAAGGAGTATAAGGGCTCCTTCCATATATATGCCCTTATACTCCTTTTATTGTGCTGCTGATTTCAGGATGTGATAATCCAATAATATATATCACACCAGGCACACTGTAGGACACACTTAACACAGAAGTCCCATTGAAATCAAATTCAGGTAGGAACCAATCAATGGAAATCTATCAAATCAACAGAAGCATTGTGGCTATTTATACAGCATGCCTGGGTCATCAATCCCTAGATCTCCTTGGTCTACAAAACATGGAAACCGAGGCTGAGAGAATCACAAACCACAAGTATTTCCATGTATGATCAGGGATCAGGGATCAGTGGATCACACTGTTTCTTTCAGTAGAGTATAGAGATTGCTCCAATATTCGTACAGTATCATGGATGTTGTTTCAGTTTAGAGATGTGGCAATTCCATCCTCCAACAGCCATGCTGGAATCAGGTGAACACTATTGATCCTACAAAGGGCCCATTTTCACAGTGGAGAGGGAGAGACTGAAGTCTTTCTGGCAGGCCTTTAGAGCCCTGGACCTTGTCCAGAGTGAGAGATAGACCTGCACAGCATAGAATCCCCTCATCACTGACCCTTTCCGTAGATAGTTATCTGGATCTTTGTTAACAAAGTCATAAAATGAAGATCAGCAAGTTAAACATCCATGACATCAAATGCTTTAAAAAAATTAAAATGAGTTGTTTTGGGGGTGGGTAGGAAGGGGCTTGGTCAGCCATGACAATAAAAAGAGGCAATAACCAGCTGTCTCTAATGAACAGAGGCAAGCTTTGACCTTGGTCAGCTTGACCTGGGTTGAATTTCTCTTTGCTAACTCCCAAGGCCAGGCTCAGCCAAGACTTGGACGGAGGCCCTTGAAAATGAAAGGATCTGCAGAGGTCCAGCATCACATATATGGCAACGGAACTGGAACCTCGCCAGATGGCAAAATGGTGCCTCTTACTTTTTGCTCTGCTCTTCGGAGGGTAGGTTAGAATGACTTCGTTAACTATCACCGGGATTTCAAAAGTATTTGTAATGTCAAGACAACTGATTCCAACCTTTTTTTTTTTTTTAAAAAAGAAAGTCGTGTTCCTAGATATACAGATAGTCTCAAGCTGGGGGAACCCATAGCTCTCTAGATATCCCTGGACTAAAAGTCCCATCACCTGTGACAGTTAACCTTACTGGTTGGGGCTGATGGGAGTTGGAGTCCAACAACATCTGGAGTTGTCCATCCCTGACATATGCGTGGTCAAATCCTATGCATCTTTACTTAGAAGTAAGAGTCTGAGATCAACTGGGTTTCTTGTAAGTGCCTAGAATTGCAATTTTGAGGTGAAATCTGATACACACTTACCTGGGAGTAAGTCACAATGAGCATGTCTGAGTAGACAAGTATAGGATTGCAACTTCAGACTCTGAAGAAGAGAGCTGGTATGAGAGAGCTCTGAAGAGAGGTTGGTATGATAACTAAAAGTTGGATATTAAGGTACTAATTCACAAGAGGATAGTCAGAATCTCATTTCTTGTAACTTGAATCCACTGGTTCGAGTCCTACCATCCAGAGCAGGAGAAAACAAGCTTGTTACATCTTCCATGTGACAGCCCTTCAGATATTTGAAGCTATCACATGTCCTCTCAGTTTCCTCTTTTCCAGGCTAAACATGCCCAACTCCTTCAACTGCTCGTAATGCTTGGTTTCCAGACCTGTGATCACAGGGTTGCCATATTTCAAAAAGTGAAAATTTGGGTACAAAAATTGCCGTACTTGAGCTATTTGGAGCTATTTTTTAAGGGAAATTGGCAAAACCGACGCTGCTGACATGGCTTGCCATATGTCCGGATTTTCATGGACATTTTCTTTTTGCTCGATTTCCACCTGGATACTGCTTTCAACTACAGTATTCTGGGTATGTCTGGCAAATTCTGGATGTATGGCAACCCTACATGATCATCTTGGTTGCCCTGCTCTGCACACACTCCAGCTTGTCAACATCCTTCTTAAATTGTGGTGGCCAGAACTGCACACAGTATTCCAGATGTGGCCTGACCAAAGCAGAATAGAGTGGTACTATTACTTTCCTTGATCTGGACAATATCTTTCTGTTGAAGTATATTGTAAAAATATAGGCTTTGCTTTGGTATACAAAGAAGTGCCTTCATCCTTTTTCCCTTCAGAGAATGAGACCAATCTCCACACACACATGATGGATGATGATGATGATAATGTGGGATATAAAGCTGTCAGTGAAGTCCAACATTCCGTGAGAGGACTAACTGCCTCTATGTGGCAGGCAGTTTTGTCAGTTGGTCGGTTGGTCAGTTGCTGCAAGGAGAGTTAACTGGTAACTGCTCAGATGCAGTCTTCTCATGACTCACTACCATCTAGTATATAGTTTATCTGTTATGTAACCTAAGCCTGCCTTCAGGAACAACTTTGTAAACCTGAATGAATCTGATAGTAAAGTAGTTTATGTTAATATGATTCAGATTCATGTGTGTTTTCTTTAAGAGGGACAGAAAGGGATTATCAACCAGAAAGGTATAATTATTGATAGGACTCAAATGAGTTAGCAACCCACTTGTCGCTGCACAAACTCAAACAGGGGATCATTTAAACTCTGCCAAATTATATAAATGTTCCTAATAATAATAATAATAATAATAATAATATATCTACCCCGCCCATCTGGTTGGGTTTCCTCAGCCACTCTGGGCAGCTTCCAACAAAAGATTAAAAATAGATTAAAACATCAGACAGTAAAAACTTCCCTAAACAGGGCTGCCTTCAGATGTCTTCTAAGTGTCAAGATAGTTGTTTATTTCTTTGACATCTGATGGGAGGGCGTTCCACATATATTTGAATGGTAAAGTTATGTAGCTCCACAGGCACATCAGAGAAAATATGTGGCTCAGGCTTGGAGAAATCTTATGGATATGCCACGAAGTCTCAGGTCAATGCAGTCCTATACACAGTGCTGTGCTGATTACTCAGAGACTGGGTTACCCTTAAGGTTGCTCATTCAGACAAATAACAATGTTCTGTATATTTTTACACATTAAAATCAAACTTCCTCTTGACAAATTGGTACTTCGAAATTCTAAGAACCATATCTGGTCCTTAGAACCACAAAGAGAAATGTAAAAGATGGAGAGTCATTTTACTTGTTCCCATTCGTTTTTAAAAAATGTACATTTTTAAAAAATCCATCATAATATTGATTAGCAAGGCGAAAGTATATCAGTATATAATAACATGGGAATGAAATTTTAATCTCAAATGAGAACGCTATTTTGATGTAAACCAAATGACAGCAATATCTTCTTTAATTCAAACTTCTGTACACTTTGTATCCTTGTTCAGGAGGTGTGAAAGGGAGTGTGTTGTATTACTAATGGCCACAAGAGGATGCAATTTCCCAGAGAACCCCGTTTTAATTAAAGAAAAATGCTTCAGGAAGAAGATCAGAAGCCTATCAGCTAAGTAAACTGTATCAGTTCAACTCTCATTTTCTACGTAATACTTTGGTATAAACAAGTATATTGCATACAGGGTTCTCAGTAGAAAATCCAGGACCACTCTTTAAACCTCTGTGGAATTATTTAGGATTAATCCTGGTGGTTTTGGCAGTTCCATTTGTTGTTCCCTGCACGTTAACATTAATATTTTCATTAGCTTTCAGGACAGAAGAATTTCAACAGAATAACAGTAAATATTTTTTGTATTGCAGCTCTTGCAGTAGCCGTGGGGATACTAGTTCTGTCACACTTGCTACAGCTCAGTCATGTGCCAATTTGTAAATACTATATGGTGACTACTATGAGCTTTTAAAATGTAATCAAGGTGAAATATTTGGTTGAAATCCTGCGCCAGTTATGAAATCCTGTTTACAGAAGAGGCAGGGGAACCAGCAACCCCTCCAGATGTTGTTGGACTCCCATCAGCCTCAGCCAGCATAGTCAATGGTCAGGGAAGATGGGATCTGTGGACCAGCACCCTCTCAGCATCACAGCTTTTCCTTTTCTAGCTTGCAACACCATCCTGTGCATGTTTGGTCCAAGAGAAATCCTACTGAATTCAGTGGAATTTCAAGTAAATGCACGGAAGCTTTATTATTTATTGAAAGCAGGGCTGGAGAGCCCTTTCCAGGCTGAGGTCACCTTTCCTGCTGGGGAACCATCCAGGTTGTGCCTGGCAGAAGTGGGCACAGTCAGAGGCAAAAGTGTCAGAACAATCAATGTGACTCTCACCTATTGTAGGCAAAATTCCATCCCTGCAGAATGTATCTACAAAGACATTCTGTCTCCCTCCAGGCCAGCAAGAGGACAGATTCCCACCAGGCAATAGCACTCAAGCAAAGTGTGGAGCAGAGCTGATAAGGGTTGTGATGTGAGGAGAATCTCAAGAGCTGGTCAGGGAGGCCTGAAGGACTGTCTCTGCTCCCTGGGATGGAGGTTCTCCACCACAATTTAAAGTACCTTAAGCCATTTTTTTAGACAGAGCAATGTATGAAGGCAAGAGAAAGAGTCTCATCAGACAGATGTACAGATAGCAGTGCTATTTTTTCCTTGAAAAAGAGATGCTGGAGCTCACTGTGACATAGGTGCCAACTCGCTGGGGCCTTGGGTGCCCAAGCACCCACAAAAGCACCTGCACCATGAACACCTCTCTTGTACTCTTATAATGGCAATGGCACCCACCTGAGAGGTGCTGGAATTGAGTTCCGGTGAGTTCTGGCTGAAAAAAAGCCCGGGATACAAGAAGCTGGTTTGACTCTGGAGACAGTATCAAATGATAGTGGAGGTCTTCAAGGACTTCCTATATATCAGTCTTGGACATGTAAGGAGCAAATTAAGTGAAATGGAGTTTCATAGTCATTGTGGTTTAATGAGCAGAGTGTTAGAAGCAAGGCAATCCAGGTTTGTATTCCCGGTCTGCCACAAACTTCACTTGGAAATGTTTAACTAGCATTTCTTAGCTCAATCTACTTCACAGAATTGTGAGGACAAAAAATGGGCGTGAGAACATCATATAGTGCCCCGAGTTCCTAAAGTACATTCCTGAAAATTGACACAGTCAAAGATTGGCTTGGCGCAACATTATGAGATATTGGAGAGTGAGTGCTTAGCATTGTTCTCATGTGAGAACTGGTGGCTTTATCGTGTGAAATGACTTAGACCAGGACTTATATGAGGCAACTAATGGCTGAATAGGCATGTGAGCTCAGGTTTGAATCACTTTGTGGGTGGATATTGGACTTTTTGTCAGACCGCCCCCAGAGGGTTCGGTTGGGCCCTTATACCTCTAGTATGCTTAAGACTGACACAGGAACACCACAGGGATGCGTACTCAGTCCGCTCCTTTATATTCTCTACACGTACGATTGTGTCGCTGCTCACCCTAGTAATAGGGTTGTCAAATTTGCAGATGACACAACCGTGATTGGGCTCATCTCTGAAAGGGAGGGTGAAACGGATTATAGAGATGAGGTGGAGCGGCTGACAGAGTGGTGCAGAGCTAACAACTTGCTCATAAATACAAGGAAGACAAAGGAGCTTGTGGTGGACTTCAGGAGACAGAAGAGCAATGTCCAGCCACTTTTGATTGATGGGGTCTGTGTGGAGAGGGTAACAACGTTCAGATTTTTGGGCATTGAATTACAAGAGGATCTGTCCTGGAGTGTCAACACAAGGGGGCTTGTGAAGAAGGCGCAGCAGAGACTGTACTTTTTGAGAATTCTAAGGAAAAACCATCTTCCGCAGAAACTGCTGCTTGCCTTCTATCACTGTGCCATTGAGAGCGTGCTCACTTATGGTTTATGTGTGTGGTACGGAAGCTGTACTACCCAGGGCAGGATGGGGTTGTGCAGAGTTGTTAAGGCAGCAGAGAGCATTGTTGGCTGCCCACTCTCCACCTTAGAACAGATTTATGCCACAAGGTGCCATAGGAAGGCATTGGACATAGTAAAAGATCCATCGCATCCTGGTCACTGTCTCTTCGAGCTCCTGCCGTCGGGACGGAGATACAGGACGATGGAGACAAGAACGAGCCGTCTTAAGAACAGCTTCTTCTCCAGAGCAATCTCGGCCCTGAATGGGAAGCCTGGACTTTGAAAGTCATCTAATCTTCCTTGCTGTACTATACTGTATTGTTTTAATTAGGGTTTTTATGGAGCAGTCAAGTAATTTTGTTGTCCCCGAGAGGGGGTAATGACAATAAAGATATTATTATTATTATTATTATTATTATTATTATTATTATTAACTTTCTGTGATGGAACGTACTGGCTGTACAAAGCTTCTTCCCTAAAAGAATGGAATTCATACCCATGAGGACCAAAGTGGCCATCATCTGCCTTACAACAGTGAACAGGTATGTGTGTGTACCTGAAGAAGGAAAGGGCAGAGTAAATCTTCTTTCTTACTAGAAGCAGACTGCATTCAGTGGCTGGTGTGAGTGAAAAGAAACAGAAGCTTGTTGTCCCAATATGCACGTATATGCCCTTATGGGTATATGGAAATATTTTCCAGCCAGCCTAACTGATTGGAAGCCAATGCTGGAGCTGTTCCAACTCCTCCTCCCTCCCCAATCCAGCTAAGGACCACACAAGCAGATCAGCTTGGGCTAATGAATTGGGGAATGGCAACTACCTAGGGAAATTTAAAGCTCATGTAAATGAAGGCTGATTTCATACCTTCTGCAATTATCATGGTTCCTCTCTAGACCTGGGCAGTGCAGTAAGTCATGCCAGGATGTACTTTCTGGCTATTAACCAGAGGGTTGGAAGTTCGAGCCCACCCAAGGGCAGCTTTTGGCAGGATTCCTGCATTGCAGAGGGTTGACCCTGGGGGTCCTGTCCAACTCTATGATTCTATGACTTCTGTGTGATCATGTCTGAAAGGGGACAATGCATCAAAAGGGAAGTGAGGACGATGATACCTCTTTCTGGAATATCACTGGTTTAGGCTTCAGATTGTGTAGATTTGAAATTAGTTATAAGCTTTCCCCAACACTCAATTTCTCACTCAAATCTGAGCAATTTCTTACTGTCACACCTAAGTTCCACTTAAGTTGGAATTAATCCCCAAATGACAAATTTGCTCAGCATTCAAGATCTAATTTCAAAACCTATATCCTGAGTATTTTTTGTGTGTGTTTTGTTTTGCATGAAGAACCAATGATCTGAATCCCTATGAATTACTTCAGCTCCAGTTATTGGCTTTTATAGCAGGGATGTTCACAGATGCATCCCCTTCTACCACCTCACTAGTTATGCCCACTACCTGCCTGCATGATGTACATGGGAAGAGGCCCTATGTACATATCAATGCATAGAACACCTCCATGGGAACAGGGAGGGGTCCAGGGCCAATGAGGATCTCTCCTTGCATGAAGATGCCCTATGTGTGTATCTTCACACATGCACAGGACTCCTTCTCATGCACACGGAAAGTGTTAGTGTGTGTGGCTGTCAGGTGCACCAGTGGTTGTGGGCAGGGTTAGCCCACAGTTGAACTCCCCTGGTAAGATGTGGCTTCAATAGCTATATACCTATTTGGCCATTGGGACATGCCTTGAGGTCCTGACAATACCCGGACTCCTTTCCCCACTGATGTTCTGTTCCTATTGAACATTGAGCATGTCTTGTGCATTTTGTGGGAAGCATTAGCTTTTCACAGATTCCTTCAACGAAAGCCGCTCAATGTATGCACAACGTGTAGCAGATGAAACCAGATTCATTCTTCTTTTTGGACAGTTACCACCTTAGGAGAAAAGCTCTGTTCTGAATATTGGCATATAGTGCTGTTTGCCATCTGGACCACCAGGGATGAGGAACCCATGGCCTTGCCAATATTATTGGAATCCAACTCCCATCAGTCCCAGTCAGTGTGACCAATGGCCAGGGACAATAGGAAATGTGCCCCAACAATGCCTAGAGGGCTAGAGATCTCTGATCCCATCCATGTTCATATCTTAGTCATCCAGAGCTCCTAGCAAAACACCATAGATTCAGATTTATCAGACTACCAAAGTGCTATATCAACATACAGGGAGAGGTTTAGGTTATTAGCACAGTAGGCTATGGGAACTGAGCTTGCTCTCATATTAACTTACAGTGCTGAAGACACGACATTTGAATGAACAATCCCATTGTGTCAATGGGGTGTCAAACATATCACTGTGTAAAAATATACCAGTGATGTACATCAGGCTTGTTTGTTGCTACACTGTAGCCTTGGGAAGCATAGCGTATATTTTGTTTTAATAGCTTAGTACTGCTATAGGGTGTTAGACGTTGAACTGTCTGTTGGACCTCACCCACAAATTTCTCCCCCTCCTATAGGATTGTAAGAAGCCAAGGAAACATTGCTTGGCTAACGTTTAATTCTACACCCGCCCATGATTAACAGTTGTGTTCTGTGTATGAAGAAGATACCATCTTAAGAGGAGCTAAAATATCAGCTTAATGATCATTTGGCAAAGTTTCCAAAGATCTGATAAGATTTTGTGGAAATTCAACACCAACTCCAATGCAGAATAAAATTAATTCCATACAAAAGGAATTTTACCAAAAACAAACAAACCATTATTTCTGCCTTCCCCCTTATAAAGTCATTTAGTCTTCAGTTTCTTACAGATCTGATTATTCTCCTCAGACTTAAGAAGTGAACAAATCAAACAATCCACTCAGATCTGCTGCTTTTAAAGATGTAAGACACAATGCCCCCCCAAATAGTATTGAGTTGGAAGAGAGAGGGAGAGCACACTCAGTTTACTGCTCAGTTTCAAGAGATAAAAGGATCCATGAAGAAGAAGAAGAAGAAGAAGAAGAAGAAGAAGAAGAAGAAGAAGAAGAAGAAGAATAGTAGTAGTAGTAGTAGTAGTAGTAGTAGTAGTAGTTTGGATTTGATATCCCGCTTTATCACTACCCGAAGGAGTCTCAAAGCAGCTAACATTCTCCTTTCCCTTCCTCCCCCACAACAAACACTCGGTGAGGTGAGTGAGGCTGAGAGGCTTCTGAGAAGTGTGACTAGCCCAAGGTCACCCAGCAGCTGCATGTGGAGGAGCGGGGAAGCGAACCCAGTTCACCAGATTATGACTCCACCGCTCTTAACCACTACACCATGCTGGCTCTCAGTGCAACAACCCTTTTAACTGTGGTAGTGAGGTGTAAAGGAGACACATCTCTAAAAGTCTGTGTAGAAAATGAGTTTTCAGCAGGTGTAGCTTGCAAGGCATACTATGCCTGCTGAAATCTCCATGTCTATATAGCTATTCAGGAATAGACCAAGACATTTCACTGCCTGATATGTACATAGGACCTCTTCTCATGTACATTAAGCGTGCGGGTATGGAAGCCATGTTTGTTTAAAGTGATATCACTGTGCTTTAAATGTATAGTGTGAATGTGGCCTTAGAAGAAATTAATAAATGAAATCATTGATGATGATGATGATGATGATGATGATGATAGCTACATACAAAACCCAAGTGGACTTGTAGTTGCATCTTCAACACTGGTGATGGGAGAGGGTCCTTTTCTGCACTTGAAAGTAGCAGTATAGTTTAGCACTTAAAGGTAAAGGTAAAGGGACCCCTGACCATTAGGTCCAGTCGTGACCGACTCTGAGGTTGCTGCACTCATCTCACTTTATTGGCCGAAGGAGCCGGCGTACAGCTTCCGGGTCATGTGGCCAGCATGACTAAGCCGCTTCTGGTGAACCAGAGCAGTGCATGAAAATGCCGTTTACCTTCCTGCAGGAGCAGTACCTATTTATCTACTTCCACTTTGACATGCTTTCAAACTGCTAGGTGGGCAGGAGCAGGGACCGAGCAACAGGAGCTCACCCCGTTGCGGGGATTCGAACCACTGACCTTCTGATCGGCAAGTCCTAGGCTCTGTGGTTTAACCCACAGCTCCATCCGCATCCCAGTTTAGCACTTACAACTCTGTTAATCAGCCGTTGTGATAGATCAGGGTTTCCCCAACTCGAGCCTCCAGCTGTTTTTGGACTACAACTCCCAGAATCCCTAACTAGTGAGACCAGTGGTCAGGGATGATGGGTATTGTAGTCCAAAAACAGCTGGAGACTTGAGTTTGGGGAACCCTGTGATAGATCGTGAAACTGGGTCTTCTGTAGCCAAAATACCTTCCAGAACACCAAGCAGAAGACAACCCTCATGTACTCAGGGTAGGTGGGGAACGGGGAAGGAGAAAATTATATTGCAGTCTATAGGGGTTAATTACACCCATCTGTCACCCAATTTCCACTTTGACATAGGTTTGCCATGTGACACAAACACCCAAAGTACATCCAAAAAACTAATGGAAGATTCAGGACATCCAAAAAAAAGTATGTCTCTACAGAGTGCATAGTTAAACTTTGGAAATCGCTCCCACAAGAAGTAGCGATGGCCACCAACTTGGTTGACTTTAAAAGAGGACTAGCAAAATTCATGGAGTGTAAGGCCCTCCATGGATACTAGCCATGATGACTATTTAACTATTGGGGGCAGAATTCCTTTGAAGACCATTTGCTGGGCATTACAGGAGTGAAGAGGACTCCCCCACTTAGATTCTGCTTTGGGCTTCCCAAAGGCATCTGGTTCGCCTCTGTAAGAACAGACGGCTAAACTCAATGGGTCCTTGGCCTGATCCAGGAGGGCTCTCCTTAAGTACAACATTAGTGATTGAGTAACCATCTGTTAGGAGCATTTATTTTTGGCTGCTCATTGGGCATATCTCCATTCAAAATCTAAACCAGTTCCAGATCTGTTTAACTCAAGCCTGCCAGCTAAGGAACTCTGGGACTATAGTCTTAGAATCAAAAGTCACTAATAAAAAAATTCAAAAGCCCTCAGAAAAAAGACAATTCCCAGGTTTCTTTGAAGGAATCTATGCTAGGAATGTGGAATTTGTATTGCATTTTTTAATATGATTTCTTTTTTTTTATTTGGATGTGTAAACCACTTAGATGTTACTGTTGAAATACAAAATGGTATATACCGGTAAGTTAAATTAAAAATGTTCCACGCTGATTGGGAAACACTGCCCTAACTGATTAAAAAAAAGAAAAAGGCAGGTGAATAAGATGCACTGGCTGAATATTCCCAAGAAATTCTGAACCAGAAACTGAGGTCATAATTATTTCCTGGGTGGTTTCTTATGATATGTTTTGTACTCTGGTTCTGATAGCTAAATAAAACCAACCAACCAACGCACAATCACTTCAGTTATAAAGTGTGTTTACCTAATTTGTTGTTTCTCCTTCATAATATTTGTATGTGAGAGGTAACCAATGTGATGCCCTCTAGAGATTGGGCTCCAGTGTGCATCAGTCCCAGTCTGCAAAGCCAGTGATCAGGGATAATGGGAGCTGTAGTCTATGAACATCTGGAAGACACCATTTTTGCTACACCTTTGATCAGCAGCAGCCCGAGAAGGACCAAGTCTCCACTTCTGGGTATTTTGAAGGGAAAAACCACAAATTACTTGCACTCTTCACGAATGAGCTATTTATATGTTCTCACCTATCAGAAGCAGGATCCAAAGAAGGGTGATCTAATGTGGATATGGGTTCTGTTCCAGCCTTGGAATTCCTGTGGGAACATTCAGCAAATCATCACATCCATTTGATGTATGTGTAGAACAGACCACAGATGACATACATTTCCAGTGCCTGTATTTAATCCAGAACATCTCTTAGTCAGATAATCAAATTCTGTCTTCCAAAGATTATATTGGGTATCAGAAGCTCATTTGCTACATTTTTATTGACATGCTTTTAACAGATATTTTTATTTTCTATGTGTCTGGCTACTGGTTGATACCTGGCACAACACCCTTGCTCTACTATAAAGTTCTGATATAGTAAAGTCATAATAACTAATTGTTTGAATACTATAAAGACCATGAATTTGAGGGTGAAGCATGAACAGAATTTTTCCCCTGGCTTTTTATTTTTTTCATTGTAGAAAAACGCAATTTAGTCATGTTCAAATGTTTTAACATTAAGCCAAGAAGGGGAAAGTAACAACATTTGTATTATTTGGCAGAGATGCACTTAATTATGAAGAATTCCACTTAAAATAGTGATAGCATTTTAATTTTATCAAAGCACACTAGGTAGAAAGCAGAGTTGTGTAATGAACACAGTATTTATTTTACGAAATCAAAACATCAGGGAACTTCTGAATACTTTTAATGAACTTGTCTGTGTCCGACATTGTCCACAGTGACAGAGTGAAATATAATCTGATCACAAATATCCTGTTATGTGAAATCCACCAGTTATACCATGAGCTTCAGGCCAGTCTCTGTAGGAAAAGACATCCAATTAACTCTGAGATAAATGATGAAGTCTAGGGAGCCATTTTAACAAACACACAAAATACTAAATCATAATCTAGATCATTTCCAGTTTATTGAGCATTATCCTAATTAGTTTGTAGGGAGCTTATATGACACCAGCTATTTATAACACATGCATTCTGAAATGCTTGTGGGGAGGTTATACAAGGTTGCATCAAGCAATAGTTGTCCCCACACTTTCCAGTGCAGTTTCCCCATCACCACAAAAAGTCCTGTTCTTTCTCAAGCAGGTTTCTTTGCACAAGAGAGCCACTGTAACTGGATAGCCTGAATTTGCGGATATGCACTTGAATCCCATCTGCAAAAAAGTGAGAGTCTGGAAGCCACCTAAGACAATATAATATCAATAAAAAGAATATTGGGAGGCAAATTTCAACTGAGATAGATATATTGTCAGAAATACAAAGGAGTGCCTTTCTGGCATAGTTCCAGACTTTTACAAAGGCAACAATGGCATCTAATGCAAATTGTGAATGCCCTTACAGTTTGCCCTTACATTTCACTGGAGTCAAATAGAAAAGAGAGAAGCAACAAACACTATATTGAACCTGGATGGATATATATTAAAGTTACAGACAATCCAGTTCAGCCAAAGTACTTGGAAGCACAAATACCACTTCACATGATATCTTATATGATCCAGAAATTAAACTCAGAGTTGGGGAGAAAGTGTTCACCTTGGAACATGTGATGGAAGCATCTTTTCCTTCTTTGCGGGGGGGGGGGGGGCACATGAGTGTGGATTTGATGCCAAAGTGCCCCCTGGCACATGTACCAAAGATGGTGGCGGTGGGAGCAAGAAGCCATCCACCTATGTCTTCATTCATACATTACAACGTATTTGACTTTGCTTAGTGGTTAAAACCATATGGCTTGTGGATTGAGCAGACTGTGTGTGTGTGTGTGGTCGTTGCTCTCTCGGCCCCCACCTTCCTGAAAATTCGACAGCTTCCCCACCCCACCAGCATTTCAGTTCCTTGATGGAACAGATGACTATGTATGAAGGAGAGAAGGAAGATCATTAAAACATAACCGTTCATTTTTGTCAAAACGAAGATTACATCCGATCACTTTGTGGTAGTAAAAAACCCATCGCTGGGAGGAGGGGTGGGTGATTGGGGCGTTAATTAGAAAATGGAAAACGGAACTGTGAACAAATCTGGGCCAACTGACAGCCACCCAGCACTCTGGGGATCCACAAATTCCTCTGTATTCCGCTACACTCACTTTGCCCCCAAGAAGCCTTTCCTCAATAACTGTCTTGCCTTCCTTCCCTTGCCGAGATGGAAAAGCACGGAAATGGAAACAGGTGCATCGCAACCCGCATTCTGAAAGAGGGCGAGAAAGAGGCGCGGGAGGCATGGGCGTAGCCAAGGGTTTTTTTTGGGGGGGGGGCAGGACTTTGTTAAGAGAGGCAGGGCTTTTGTTAAGGGGGCCGAACCAACGTGTTTGGTCAGTTAGTTAAGTATTTTTATTGTTTTACTTGATCTAGGGGGAGCAGTTGCCCTCCTCTGCTCCCCCCGCTACGCCCGTGACTGGAAATGCCTTTGCCCCCCCCACATCTGCTCCTCATCTCCGCTCTCTTCTTCCCACAGCCATTACACCCCCTAAACTCAATCAAAAACCATTAAAGCTTCCCTTTAATGTTCCAAGCTACCTGCTGATTTCACATCCCGTAGCATTTTCCCTCTCTCTCCTCTTCTACATCGCCTGGATTTTATTCCATGTTTTTCCAACTTTCGTCCAGTTCACCCTTCCTTGCCTGGAACCGCAACCCCAATTGGGCGGCGCCAGAGGTGAGATGCCCCACAAGCAAGGAGCTAATCCACACTTGTCCCCCATTTCTGCACCTCTATAATTAAAAGGCTGCTATTTTCCTTTCTCACCCACCTAGAAATATACTTTGCCCCTTCTGCGCCGGCCCCTCAAAAAAAATTTTTTTTTCTGGCTCCCTCCTTTGAAAACAAAAGGCCCTGGGATCCCAACTCTCGGGAAGTAAGCGTGTCAGGTCGCCCACCGGGGGTCCAAACGACCCCTTTCCCTTGTCAGTTGCCGCATCATCCCATCAGATCTCCTCTCCCGTCCAAAAGAAGCGGCAGAGGAGTCCTTCGTTGCAAGTCAGCCGTGATAACTGAAGAGTGCCAGTTATATGGCCTCGACGTGCGCCCGCTCCTTAGCTTCTCTAGAGAAGACCGACTCAGGAGCTGCCTTCAGCCTGAAGGAAATGTCTCCCTGCGTCTTCTCTCCCGCCTTCCAACCTGCCTTGGGAGCGCGCAGCTATGGGCTTCTGAGTGCTCTCCATCCTTGGATGGACGGCGCCCCCGCCTCGCCCTAGCTGGTCCCGCGGCCCTCCAGCAGCTCGGTCATGAAGGAGATGTAGACGATAGCCAAGCGCAGCGTCTCGATCCTGGAGAGGCGCTTCTCGTAGGCGAAGGTGGGCACCTTCCGGCGCAGCTGGTCGAAGGCTTCGTTGAGGTTGAACATCCTCTTCCTCTCCCGCACGTTGGCCGCCTGGCGCTGGGTGTGCGTGATGAGGCGCTTGCGCTTGGGTCTGCCCAGGAAAGCGGCCCTCCTCAGCCCTCCATCTGGCCCCCGTTCTCTTTCCTCCTCCCCCTCCTCCCCCTCGTCTTCTTCTTCCACATCGGGGTCTTCCTCACCCATGCGGAGCAGTCCTCCGGAGGCAGTAGAAGACCTTTGCCCAAAGGGAGCGCTGGATGGGAATGCGTAGAGATCCAAAGGGGCCGCCGCCAGTTGGGGAAGCCCTTCGGTGCTGAGATCGGCCAACAGGTCCAGCATGGATGGGGTCCCCAGCCTTCCTTCGTGGTGGTGGTGAGGGGGCCATTCGCTGGAGGTGGAGGATGTGCTGGGACTAGTGGTGGCGGAGGTCATAGTGACTTGAGCCGTACTCTGACGCTTATAGCCCCGACGGGAAGGCGCTGCTGGTGGTGATGATGCTCGTGGTGGGCATTAATATTTATAACCCCGGAGGATCACCGGATTAAGGGCTTGGAGGAGGCTGGGCAAAGGGCGAGGCTGATGCGAAGCGACAGGCGAGGCTGTCGGAGACACAGGAGCCTTGCCAGAGTCGAGTTGCCGCCGGGGACGAAGTAGCCCTTGCCCCAGAGATGAGGCCGCCAGTTCCTTCTTGGCAACAGCCCCTCTCAGCCACCTGGGGAGAGACCCTTTTCATCCCCATCTGCAGCCGCGACCAAAGGATTTTCACTCTGGAAAGAGCCGGGGAGGGGTGGCGGAGGGAGGGACACTGGGCCTGTAGTGTGTGTGTGGGGGGGGGGGGGGGAGGGGGGTGGGGAGAAGAAGCCTTTTCAATGGATGTCACAGACAAGCGCAGGGATGCTTTTAATGATGCCCTGAAGAGCGAACCTGCCTGCCAAGGGTCACGGGGGAATGTTTGCCCCGTATCCCAGCGCAATGGCAGATGAATGGGAAGGCCTCCATTAGCCTAAGTAAGCATAGTTGGGGGGGGTGAGGGGAGAGAGGGGGGGAGGAGACCCTCCATTGCATTCCTAGTGGTAACTCTGGGACTCGTTCCTCAAACATCCCACCCCTCTCCTGGCATAAGTGTGCAAACAGCTCTCTGCTTAGCAGGGCTTATAAAGGCGGGATGGGGGGGGGGGGAGACACCCGAGAGAGTCTCCAGGGGTCTCCGAACAGTTTTTAGGTGCCTCTTAGCAGCAGTCTCGGCTGAAAAATTGAGACATAATAATAAATCATAATAGGCACTGCCCTCCGCTTGTTGGAGGCTACAGGGGACTATTCTTCAGGGACATCCATATTTCTTGTGAGGAAGCATTTTATTTATTTGTAATGTATTTACACCTCATCCTTTCCCCCAAGGAGCTCACAGTAGTGGACATGGTTCTGCCCCGCCCCATTTAATCCTGCGCAACAACCTTGTGAGGAAGGTTAGATTGAGAAGCAGTGAATGGCTGAAGGACACCCAGGGAGGACCTGAACTGACTGTCTGACTGTCTAACCATTACAGCATATTAACTTGACTGCAGGAAATGCTCTAAAAAGACACTGGAGGGTTTCGATGATTTTTTTGTATTTTCTCCTTCCTCGTTTCGTTTTGCAAATATCTAGCAGTAAGTACCTTACGTGACTCTCCCTCCACACCTTCAATCTTTATAGCACTTATAATAGTCATGGCTTTTCCCAAATAAGCTTGGGAACAGTAATTTGCCAAGGGGGCTGAGAGTTGTTAGGTGACTCCTCACAGAGCTACATTCCCAGCGTCTTTAACAAACTACAGTTCCCAGTATTCTTTGTGGGGCGGCGGAATGGAACCACCATGGTTAAAGTGCTATTAAGAGAGCTTTATATGTATGGGGTAGATGTGACCTCTGCGACCAACCCCTTCCGAAACTTGAAATAGCACCCCTGATGAGCTGTGAGCTTTTCATTTCCTATTCCAGAACAAAACATGGGCTTTATTGCTTTTAGCAGCGGCCGCGGGGTGCTGTGGTTATTAGCAAGCAAATACTAGTTTGTTGCCCTCCTACAGCCCAGTACGTTCCCATGAAACGGGGCATTAGATCTTAAATGCGACACCAGCGAAAGCTTACTTCTCTGTCAGGTGCGCGCTCACCCTTCCAATACAATCTGGCTGCTGGTGTCTAAACTGGCCTTCTGATTTTTCCTCCTCAATCCCTCCTTCAGCTGGAATGTTATTGCTTAACTCACCCAAAGGCTATTATTTGTTCCTCCTACTGCAGGTACTTTAATTTAAACGAATGTTTTGGCTCTGCTTGAGCCCAGGACGAATGAAGATGACGACAACAACAACAACAATAATAACAATAACAGCCCTTCGCTTTGGAAGTTTTTCTTTCAACTATCCTCAAACAAAGAGCATCGCTTTTATTTGACTCCAGGTCAGTAAACATTCCCCACCGAGCACAAAAATCGACCCTGTTTGTTACAGGCTGGGCAGCAGCTGCTGCGATTAAACCAGCCTTTGCAGCGGGGAAACGAGGGGAGAAAGATTAGTCCTCCTTGACTCCTTTTCAAGGCGAGGCAAACAGATCTGCCCTTCTTCGCCTCCCTTAACGTCTTGAAAATGAACAATCTGGTCCATCTCGGATGCAGGCAATCCCTGGAGAATGATATTACAGCTTAGCTCGGAGAGAACATCCTTCTGACGGAGACTGTGGATACAAAGGTCCTGCTAAGTACATTGGACAGCTCCCGGAACTCAGCGTCTTCCAAGGCGGATGCAACAGGTAAACAACATTTGCCTACCGCACAGTCGGGTTATCTTGCTCTCCTTCCCCACTTCTTCAAACGATTCCTTAATCATATAGACCCAGACACGGTTAGTTTGTCCTTGGGCAACATCTTGTTAAGCTAGGTATAAACATGAATAATTTCATCAGAGAATTTCATCAGTTTACTACAGGATTTTTTTGTTTGTTTGAGGTGGCATTCGAGCTTGATTCTGCTTGTGAGAGTGTTAAGCGTTTCATCAAAAATAAAATACATCTTAATGCCATTTATTTTGTATGATTAATTTCTAGTGATCAGTATTCTGACATTTTTGAGTACCATATATTGGGGCGGGATTAGACAGGTATGCAACAGAGTAAAACCAAGGCTTGTTAACAATTGTTGAATAACAATACAGTGGTACCTCAGGTTACAGACGCTTCAGGTTACAGAGTCCGCTAACCCAGAAATAGTACCTCAGGTTAAGAACTTTGCTTCAGGATGAGAACAGAAATTGTGTGGCGGCGGCGCAGCAGCAGCAGTGGGAGGCCCCATAAGCTAAAGTGGTACCTCAGGTTAAGAACAGTTTCAGGTTAAGAACGGACCTCCAGAATGAATTAAGTTCTTAATCCGAGGTACCACTGTAAAGAATTATAAATGTCTGGACTGCTTTATTTTAGGAAAAAGTGGAGCAATTGGTGATATTTTGTTTAAACTATCTCACATGTATTTGCTTTGGACCTCTTTAAATAATATATATATATATATATATATATATTACTCCTAAAAGCATAGAAGTGTAAACTGGCCTAACGGAATTTATGACCGTACACAATTATTTCTCAATATGTGTTTACTTGGCAACACTATAACAACAGGTTGTGATAAAGGAGTGGTTATAGAGCGTGTTAAGAGCTTCACTTTCACTGGAAACTTACTTTGATCAGAAGCAGTGACAAGTGATAAGGTTGTAAGGTTGAAATAGAGACCAGAGAAGCTGCCATTCACTATGGGTTAGTCACATTGTTCCTGAGGAACACAGAAAGTTGTTTGATACTAAAACAGACCATTGGTTCCCTCTATCTGTGTTGTTTGCATTGACCAGCAGTGACTCTACCCCTAAACGGCAATCACTTTATCCCAAGCATTGGCTTTGTATGTGGGCCAAATAATGAGGTGAATCAAGGTGATTCAACGGTCTTCCCCCCCTCTTGGGTAAAAGTACAATGTCAATACATACCAGTAAGAAGTAACTATTCTGAATGACAAAACAGTGGGGCAGTGCAACAAAAAGTAGGTTAATTAATTTCAGCTAAATGAATACTGGGGCCATATTGGGCAGGGGCTAAAAAGTGAAGTTTAGTGGTTTCCTGGTTATCAAACAGGCTTCCTAGACAGGTTCACCTGGCACCATCTTGAAGGCCAGGTGAATATCTTCTTGTTTATTCAGTCCCGTTGAATAACTTAAGTAGTCTGGGCACCCAGCCTTCCTGGGTGTCCATGGTTCAACTAAAACCTAGCAGAAGACATCATGAGTAGTGATTGCTATTCAGAGCTTGGAAATTTGGTGTCAACCATTTCCACTTGCATTTGCAAGAAGTTAATCCAGTTCTGACAACGAGTCAATATGTGAACAGCAGCAATTTCTGTCTCCCTTTCTGTTTCGAGCTGAATTCTACAACATCCCTAATCGTGACGTGAAGCAACTTCTTCCATGGGACTTCTTCAAACCAGAAAGCTCAGGCAAGCAGGGAGGCTGTAGAGTGCTGGAAGAAAATGTCTGGTAGAAAGAAAATCACATAGACCACACACATCCCCCTTGGTCACTTTGCAATGGTAAATTAAGCTCAGAAGTTGCCACTCACTCACTCAAATTTCAAAGCAACTTTAATTTGGCAAAATAATGAAATAAAATAAATGGAAGCTTCTTTCTGAGAGGAAGAAAACTTCTGAGAAACTGTAGGCCAAGATTTTGGCACAGCACTCCTCTTCCCTGGTGTCTAGCAGATAAAGTCTTTCTGGTTGCATTAATCTTGCAGAGCAGACAGATGGGGAAATCTGTTGCAGAGGGTACCATAGATCATCCTTTTCGACATGAATAAGGTGCAGCATCGATCCATTCTGGTCTATCATGTTGCCACAATCATAACTGCATTAGCCCTTTGTAAACACTGGGGCTGTAGGCTGCGTCTCTAGCCGGTGCTTTCAAACTTGAGTGAGCAGGTGCAGGCCTGTCCACGGCTGAGACTCTCAGCGGACTCAACCTTGGAGTCTTGAGCAAAGGGCTTCATTTCACTGCTTCAGAGGCTGCAGATGCGACCTTGTCATTGCCATTTGTCACACATTTTTGGCTGCTCTTTTATCTTACTGTAGCCTCATCTCCCAGCCGGTTGCACTAGATGGAGAGCCCAGGAACAAAGCTCAGTGTCAATCTGCAATAAGCAGAGGTGAAGTCCCACAGGGAAAATCATACATGCATTTAAATACTCCGACAAGCTAACTCTTCTCAGCTGCGCAAGAGTTACGCTGTTTGGGAAAGCTGACAGTGTACTATTGCCAAAATTTCTGCTACATCCGTCTTGGCCTTATCTTTAGGTGGCTGTGCTAATTGTCATAAATCCAGAGAGAGAGAGAGAGAGAGAGAGAGAGAGAGAGAGAATGAAACACACAGGCACATTCAGTGCCTAAGTACTGAACTGCTGTTTATTAGCAGCAATTAGATCTTAGGAACATTTAGCTGAGAAATGCTTCCCTCCCCTTTATTCAACACTATGAATTTCACTTGTTTTGTGAAATTAATAACCTGGAAGCAAGGAAGCAAATAAAAATGTTAAGTACATATAGATGCACATTCTGGGCAAAATGCATTTAATTTTCATGTCTAATGTCACATAAATTAAAACTAAATTTAACCACCAAAGCTATATATATATATATATATATTTCGTACAGATTTTTAGGTAGCAGCAGAGGGTTTTGAAACTCATTTTCTGTATTCAGAGACATAGTCACCTAATGAAATCAAGATTCTGCTGTGTTTTCAAAGATGCTAAGGTTCTAAACCTATTCCAAAGGTTCCTGTAGTATATTTTCAAAGCTACTCTGAGAAGCGCCCTGATATTCTGTGAACTGCCCTGAGACCTCCGGATATAGGGTGGTATATTAAATAATAATAATAAATAATAAATAAATAATAATAGTAATAATAATAATAATAATAATAATAATAATAATAATAATAATAATAATACTCAGGTTCCAGTCCAAAGATGCTAAGGTTACAGTTGAATGCATATTAATTTAGGCCTAAACCTACCAGGGTAGCCACCAGCAAGGTTGGGCCTAGGAAGATACACAAGTTGTGAACATGAGCTTCAAGCAGAAGTGTGACTCCATGAATAGCAGGTCAAACATCACTTTCCTGAGCAGTGCCCGAGAAATGTGCCTGGGGCCGTCGCCCCGACAGCTTCCCCATGCTATGCCACTCTCTGTGGGGCATCACCCCCTGGAATTCTGCCACCCAAGGCCCTGATTGCTGACAGATTATATCCTGCACATGGATGCTATTATATTGGGAAAGTATTGATTTTAATAGGAGGATTTAAGATTGAGGCATTTGGCTCTTCACTTCTTGCACACAAATTGCACGCATGATTTTATGACTGTACTTTTGCAATACAGAGTTTATTGGAAGTCATTTTCATGTTTCTGGTTTTCCCCTCCCTTTGTTTTTATTGTTGTTTTCATTCTTGGCCCATTGCTGCAGATATGGTTCAGAAACCAGAATTGTGCTCAGTCCAATGGAGTAGATTTGGGGGAAGCTTCCCACCATGGGATCTCTGTAGGCCACATCAGTTGTTAAGTCTGCATAATTCCTGATTGCACCTGTTAACTTTCTCCCTATGTATGCTGATCTCCCTCAGATGACTTGCTTGGAACCAGGTATAATGGATTTCAGTCCAAACACAATTCAGTACTCGGGATCATAGCCTAAGGCAGAGAAACCTTCACATTTATTATTATTTTTTATAGTGCTATCGTACCTTTATCTCAAAGGGTTTGTAATAACCTTTTGAGAAGATTTATGCATCTGTGGTTCTTCTGAATGCATAATTCTATTCTTGTTTTACATTATGTAACAAAAAAATAATTAAACACGAGACTCTATTTCAATCCCTTTAGCTTGCCAGTATGATGCAAAGCAACCAAAAGTTAGATAAGAATCATCCATATGTGTGTTTGTGTATGTAAAAAGGGAGAGCGCAAAGATGTGGTTGTCATCCTTCTGTTGGGTCTTTACTCCAGTCTTGGTACAAAATAGGTCACTCATTGTATAAAGAGGTCATTGTCTCAAAATGAATGATAATGACATAATGGTGAGTTGGTATAAGAGAATAAAATATATATAGACCCGAGGACCACTTTCTCTTCATCTCGCTATCATTTGCAATCTATCAATACAAAAATTCCGTATCTAGCCATACATCCAGATGGTTAACGTTATATGTGATTGGATGAAAGCTCCGATATAAAATGCCTATGGTTTACTGGATTACCCTTTGGCCACATGTTTTAAATTTTATTATATATATATATATATATATATATATATATATATATATATATATATATGAACCATTGCAATCTTGCAACAAAAGAACAAGACTTTATTGTATAACAGCGTTGCAGATGTGGAAAGGTGCTCCTAATAAAGTCAAAATATTTTTTACTCATTGTGCATCTGGAATGCCAAAAGATCTCTGAAGTCACCAGAAACTAATGCTAGACAATTTTAGGTTTGTGATTAATTTAATATTCAGGAAAAAAAATATAAATTTCTTTCAAAACTCTGTGCCATTCATCATCATATTGTCGCCCCATCGTAGGTAATCCCAAAATGATTTACAAATCTGGATCCCTCCCCCCTAATTTCTGAAACAATGTTAAGACATCAAAGAGTTTCAGATGCAAACATCAAAGGGGCAGTCCAAATCAGAGATTGCTGGCTAAGACAGTTTAGTTCATTTAATATCCTCTAGTTCTCTCAGGATTAAGTTACAGCATATAAAATTCTTGGAATCTAGTTAAGGAAGGAGTACTGTATGTTTATTATTTATTGCAATAAGGTTCTTTTGTGGGGCACAAGACTTTTTGGCAGAGAGGAAGTCATCCCTGACCTCCTCCCCACCCACTGCTGCAAAAACTCAGGCCCTAAATTGAATTTCTATGGATATCCAAGATTCAGTGGTATTGTCATATAGGGAAATCCAGATATGGTGCAACACAGGAAATATTCACATATGAGCAGGAGATAAAATTCAGTGATTAACACTTCAGTCAACCTTTTTGGACCAAAACACTGGGATGCTCATTTCACTTCTGTGGCACCTGAGTGGCTTCACCTATTTGTGAATGAGCCTGATGGATGATTATTTAGGGTTGCTGGAGAACTCAGGTGGTCCAGAGAGCCTGGACCTTCCAACATGCATGCTTAGGCACTAGATATCTAAAATGGGCCCCAAAAGCATGCTCCTGAAGACATCATTGGGCAAGCGCTTTCCTCTGGTGTAGATTGGAGCCTCCCTACCCCTTGATTAATTTTGTGTGGAATATCTAGAAAGGCTAGTGCATTCCAGAAGAGCTTCAACAAATTCAGAGGGTTCAAAGGTGCAGGGGTAGGAGATCCAGAATTATTTCAGGCAGATCAGATTAATTATTGCTGGGCTTAAAGTGGTTTACAAAGCCTGGGTCTCCTAAATCTGGCCTAAAAATCCAATTGAACAGGAGTTTGCTGGCAACTCAGTAAGAATGGTTGGGGAGAAGGAAATGTATCTGACTATTTTCTTACACTGTTTCCTAGCTAGTTTTTGAATTCTGGTTGAGACCGTGGATTAGCTATACTGAAATAGTTCTGTGGAAGTTCTCATTTAAGCCTATTAACAGCATTTATGACTAACCCTAAGTATTGAGCTGTTACCATTATGCCTTATCCCTCATTGGTTGCTTGTTAAATAAAGTACAGTGGTACCTCTGGTTGTGAACGGGATCCGTTCCAGAGGCCTGTTCGCAACATGAGCAGAACTCAACCCGCGTCTGCGCGTCTGTGCATGTGTGGGCCGCAATTTGCCGCTTCTGTGCATGTGCACGATGTCATTTTGCGCATCTGCACATGCGCGAGCAGCGAAACCCGGAAGTAACCCTTTCCAATACTTCCGGGTCGCAGCAGGATGCAACCTGAATACGCTCAACCTGAAGCAAACGTAACATGAGGTATGACTGTACAGTTTCATTCCCAAAGTTCCTCAGCTTAATTTTTTACCCAGAACTGGAAATAAGTTGACTAAGGAGCTCCAACACTAAGAGTCCTTGATTCATGGTGTACGCTACTACTCATACAGCCTCCTCCTCCTCCTCCTCCTCCTCCTCCTCCTCCTCCTTCTTCTTATATTGCCTTTCATCTGAAGATCACAGGATGGCTCACAAATAAAGATTCAAAATGAGAACACAACATACATAATAAAACAAAAACAGAAACAAACCCACAAGCACATTTAAAAGGCCAGAGAATGTTTAATCACCCAAAGACCTGGTTATAGAGAAATGTTTTCTCCTGGCACCTAAAGATATGTAATGAAGGCACCAGGTAAGCCTCCCTGGGGAGAGCATTCCACAAATGGGGAGCCACCACAAAGAATGCCCATCCTTGTGTTGCCACCCTCTAAATCTCTTATGGAGGGAGCACACGAATAAGGGTCTCAGATGATGATTGCAGAGTCTGGGTCGGTTCATATGGGGAGAGGCAGTCCTTGAGGTAATGTGGTCTGAGCCATTTAGGGCTTTATAGGTCAAAGCCAGCACTTTGAATCGGGCCCGGTAACTCATTGACAGCCAGTGCTGTCAAGTCAGGATTGGTGTAATCTGCTCCCACAAGCAACCTGGCCACTGAATTCTGCACCAGCTGAAGTCTCTGAACCATTTTCATCTCTGAATTCACACTTGATCTATACAGGGAGTGACCAAGGAAATAGCTCCCCAGTCTTGGTCATATTACCTTGCTCCCATCTTCATTGAGGAAGTTTGTTGCAGATGCCTTCCTGATAAAACAAAGAAATAATAATAAAAAATTGGCAAAAAGTTCATGTGTTTTGTTTACAACAACACAGAATTTTAATTTAGTTCATTGATGACAACTTGAAACAGGGCTGGGGAAATGTGGCCCTCCAGATGTTGTGGGCTCCATCTCCCATCAGCTCCAGTCAGCATGGCCAATGGTCAGGGATGATGGGAGGTGTAGTCCAGCAACCTCTGGAGAGCCACAATTTCCTCATTCCTGACAAAAACAATTATTTAAATGAGTGTTTTCCAAACTTGGGTCTGCAGCTGTTTTGGGATTACAACTCCCATCATCCCTAGCTAGCAGGACCAGTGGTTGGGGACGAGGGGAATTGTAGTTCAAAAACAGCTGGAGACCTAAGTCTGGGAAACACTGAATTAAATTAACCGGCCCATCAGAACTATCTCTTTAAGATTTTTATTTTTATTTTTTTTACAACTTTGGCAAGTACAGCAAATACCAGAGGCTGACCATCACTCCTCCTCCTCCTAATTTCTGTCATTTGAAAAAAGATTATCACCCTCCAAATGATGGATATGCATGATGATAAGTTTCAGATTTCAAGTGGGAGGGTGCTCACTCTTCATCTCCCAAAAGTCCTGGGAATTAAAACCTAACCACTGCAAGACACACACACTTAACTTCTGGACTTTCTTTTTAGATCATGTATCATGTAAGTACAGACTTCATTATATCACTTGTAGAACTGGTGCCAAATAGAAAACCTTCTAACTTACAGCGAAGCTTTACCAATGCTTTCCACTTCTATTATCTGCTTGTCTCAACGACTCTGTGGGGATTGCTGTGGTCTCATTATTTGCGAGACGTGATACACTTTGGGACATGATTAAAAAAGGGGGGGACTTTAAAGAGCCTCTTGACAATTGTCCAAGGCAGCACCATCAGCCTGTCAGACAGTTCATCTGGTAAATGTGTTTATGTGAGCTCACTCTGGCCCTATAAATCTCATGCCTTGTACTGCAGGGGTCTTAAAGGTGTTTCAGACTAGCTTGTTTGCCACGACAATTATGTCATTATATATGTGGAGATAAAAATGGTTTTTTAAAGGATGCTGGCAAAAATGATGCTGGCTCACGAATGGAGGAAGACCACAGCAAAGACACAGTCTTCCAACTAGAACATAAAGTGTGGCTATTCATAGCCCTCAGCCAAAGAGGCAATTTTCAATGGCACAGCTCATAAAGTGGATTTACAGCAGTAGCAACATCTAAGCTGTTTCAGGATATCACAAGACAAGGATGGTTGTTTCTCTCTCATGCTTTTTGGCTTGCATAAGGTGGAACAAACAATATGGAGAGATGCACACACATTAAAGATATATATTCATTAGAAGAGACTGTAAATCTGTCTTAATACAAATGAATCTGAAGAAATGAGCTCATAGTTGGAATTTAGGAAACCCAAATAGGGCCTCAGTATGTGCTGTAAATGGTAGCAAGCGTGGGGGAACACCCTTTCCAATACAGGGGATCTCCAATCTAAGTTTTATAATGCCAAGGAATGAAAAATGCAATCAGGATAATTTCTGAAGAAGCCCACAATTTTCCAGTTGTGTTCCTTTACTTTATTCCTAAATGGCTATTTAAACCTCCACCTTTCTGCTGCCTGTGTCACTCAAGGCAGGTGACATCAATCAAAATTACAGGCTTGTAATGTACCCTGTACCAGTAAAGTACAATAGAGTTGGGTATGGCATAAAAAACAACAACCAATCTTCCCAAATCAAAACATTATCTACTTGGTAAGGCAAAAAGCCTGCTGGATTATGCAGGCCTTTGCTAGCCAGAGCAAAATAATGCAAGGGGCGGGCAGTTGAAACACCTCTCTCTGGTCACCACCAACTGCACTTGTGCATAGGCAACTGGCAGAGAAGGGCGTCTCCATCAGATCTGAGGCAATGGGCATGAGAGGAAATGCTGTTGCAATACCACATGACATAACTTCCCTATCTTGCTCATCTTTGTGCAGAGTTGGGGTGATGCACACCCCTGTGGGACTCTCCTTCTTGACTGATTGCCCAACCAATTGTCTAAGACCTCAGGAGGAGAAAGGGATGTTGGTTACTATCACCCTTGGGGTGGACCATAGCTCGGTGGAAGAGCATGTGCTTTGCATTCAGAATACCCCAGGTTCAATCCCCAGCAACTCCAGGTTGGGCTGGGAGTGCATCTGAAACCCTGGAGACATGCTGCCATCATCATAGATAGTACGTAGTACTCTTCTCCACAAGGGTGCACCAATGATTGTATCAAGCAGGCTGCATCTTGGTAGCAGCAGCCCTCTGTATGGGAATGTTAAGGGTGGCAGGGGAGGCTATATTGATTATTAATATCCTTCCTAACTTGCACTAGCAAGTTCCTTTACTTAGCAGAGTTTACATTCCCCTTTTACATGCACATACATACAGATAGCTGGCTGCAGGCTTGTGTAAGCCTCTCACAATTATACAACTCAATCTATCTTAGATTGAATTGTACGTTCCTGGTAAGTTCCCTTGAATCCTTCTTAAAAGAATAAAGACACCACAATCTTATTTAAAGTCAATAAAAGAAGTTTACCTATATCAGTTCACAGTTGGATTCCTGAAGGCAGACTTAGTTACAAATATGTACATGTGGATCTACCCCATGCAGGGGGTAATCCCAGTACTTCTGCTAGCTGAGAGCCATCAGAGGAGTCCTAGCTGAAAGCTGGTCAAACATAGAAGGAAGTGAAAAAGAGAGAGGTGTGCTGTGTGACTTGTCCTTTTGTTACCTGGACAGGTAAGGTCATGCCCACCTTCAGTCACATGCAAAGGAAGGATGCTCCAGCCAGGAGGAACAGGAAGTTTTGACTGGCTGGACCAAACATTCCCCCGCATGTCCACTCTAGCATTACAAGGAGTGTTGTACTTGACTGCTCCCAGTGGACTACATCCCACACTCTGAACCATAGCCACTCTATGACCAGGTTCACATGACATGGTAAGTGCAAATATGGATTATCATGACCACTCAAACATGTGAAATCTCAGAGAGGAGCTTGCAGTCATTATGCCACTTTGTGGTTAGTTAGGAGAGAGCTCAGCAATGCGTGGCAGTAAAAAAGGGCTGGGGAGGATCAAAGTGTTTGTGAGCTCCTCTTGGGGACCTCACATATTCACGTGGTCACAATAATTTATAGTTCACCGTACCATTTTGTGTGAAACAGGTTTATACGCCTTACTTTTTTGAAAACTTGGAAACACACAAATAAAGAAATGTAGCTCTCGGGAGAGATACAATATTATCAGGAAGTAGAATGGAGCAAATATCAGGAAATTCAGTGATAAGATTTCCTCTCTTTTTGATATTTTCTTCTCTTTTGCTTCTTCTCATCCCCTCTGTTTTTTTTGATAAGTGATGTTTGCTTTCATATCTCATTTGCCAGATCCTTATCTTGGATCCTTTGTGAACATGTGTTCAGATTGCGCTATCTGACTAAGGGTTTCTCAGATTACAGTTTGCTGTCCAAATATGTACTGAAATTAATGTAGGGAGCAGGTTTCTCTGTTTTAGGTTAGCTGACGAAGATTTGTAAAGTTGGTCTTTGCCCAACATATATCCAGTAAAGTTATATCAAAAGGCAAAGGAAACAGTTTGGCTGCGTTAAGCCTTTGACTGGCAAACAACTAGTGCATATCCCACCAGGATCCAAACTAGAGGTATAGCTGCAGCCGTTCTCATTGTGACAAAGAGGCAAGCCACTCTTTGGTTTTAAAAGTTGCTTGTCTTTTTGGCAGTGGGAAATGGTGCTGCAAAATCAGAAAGCAAAGCACTCTCCTTGTGAATGCTCCATCTTTGATTCTCAGACTAGATTAGCAAATATGCTTAGAGCACAGTTACGAGCTAGCATCTTTCTGGCACAGCTATAGGCATCATAGGTAGTTAAGCCTAACACATGATACGTTTATTATAGAATTCACCCAGACTTTTCTTACCCACCTAACTTAGCAGTTGATAGAGTTTCCCAGATTTATTTGTTGGCATGAATAAGAAAGAAACCAGTTTAGCAGGGTGGTTACAGAACCTTCTTTGCCATACCATTTCTTTGCAATCTCAGAATGTAAATGTCGAAAAAATTTAAAGCCCCACAGTGCCAGGTTCAGTTATAGTTACTGAAATTTTTGCTCCACCCATACTGTCTAAATGCAACCACACAGGCACCGGGCAAGCAATAATATGTAACTTACCTTCACAGATGGCAGTGCACTGAGGATTGGTAGTGCATCACCAACAGTGGTGATGGATACTGCAAACAGGATAGCTGCCTGTCCTTTGAAGATTCTGCCACAAAACACAGGGACCCCCTCTGAAATTTGTAGTTGCAATGGCGTTTGTATAATCCAGTTACTGTCTGCAACCAGAAGAACTGAAAGCCATGTTTTTAAAGACAATTCACTGTTTTCCCAACACTTTCCAGAGGAAAAGAAGAGAATATCATTTGAGCAATGTTGACAATAAAAACAAAAAAGCTGGTTATTCCTCTGATCTGCAAACTACAGGAAAAAGGATACTGTGAATGTTTTAAAATTTCTCTGGATTTTTGTACATGGTTCCTATAAGCTGTTTTTAATCTGTTGCTACTTTCCCTTTTTAAAAAACAACAAAACGTGGTTGTTCTTCATCATGTTGGTGTTATCCCCCTTGGGTGCCCCAGTTAAAGGATATAAAAGCAGCAGGCTACAAATATTTTTTTAACAGAGAAACAAACCCACCAAATGAATCAAGATCATTACAGTGCCAAATTGCTCCAACAATCTACTGGCCTACGTGTTTCCTGTCATAACTGAAAGAGAGGATTTTGGGAGTGGTAGCTTAGTGGCAGAATATCTGTTTTAGACACAGAAGGTTCCAGGTTTAACCCTGGGCATCTCTGGTGGGGCTGGAAGACATCCTAGTCTGAAACTCTGGAAAGCCACTACCAGTCAGAGTAGACAGGACTGATGGACCAATGGTCTGACTACAGCAGCTTAGCATAGACTCTCACCCGCTACCTTGCGGAACATCTTCAGGAGAAGAAAAGGCTAAGGAGTAAGCCCTGCACATTTTCAGAGTGGCGTCCCTAAGACAGTTAGACGGTCTCTTGTACCCCTCCTGCAGCCAAGTTGGTGTCAAATGAATTGCTCTGCTTTCCTTTAGACCATATTAGTGAGGCCGAGAGGAAGGTATTTGAAATATACTCAGAGTCAAGAGTGGATTTCATGCTCTTTATTCAGCTCATAGTGGTGAGGAGGAATGGAAGTTCCCCCAGAATGTCTCCTTTATATACATTATTTACACAACTGGCCCCACGTGATTGGCTAATTCCGGGATTCACTTGTAGGCCAATCAAGTTGCGGATTCACTTCCACCTGGAGCTGGATTGGGTGGCTCCTGTGGACCAATCAGACTGCTGCATTCTGGACCCTATTGTTCTAGGACCAATCAGATTGCTGCATTCTGAATCCTATTGTTCTAGGACCAGACTGCTGCATTCTGAATCCTATTGTTCTAGGACTAATCAGACTGCTGCCTTTTGGATCCTATTCAACTCAGTACATAACAGTTTTATTGTCTGGCCAGCCCAGGACCTCCATGCACACTGTCTAGGCTTGCACCTCGGAGAGGTCTCTTTGGTGCTGCTAAGGCAGCAAAAACAACACAGGAGGCAGCAGTTGCAAGTTACTGGCCTCTGCAGCCACAGCAGGCCCTATGATTCTCTTCACCCCAGAGCCACACTCCATTGTCTCTTGAGACAGATGGATGCCAGCAGCAACTATGGACTCAACTACAAATGGGCTTTCCCCCTTTCTCCCCAGATTTTTTTCCCCTTTGGAAAAAGGGGCATATATATAAATAGATTTTTGGCTCATTTGACCACACACCCTCAGAAATTTGAATCCTTGGGAGGTTTATTGATTTGCACTCCTATGCCTAAGGCCTCCAGCCATTTTTCAAAGGTTTGGCTTCTGCGGTTTCCTATACAGTTCTGGCAAACATTGCTTAATTAGGATAACTTTGATAAACAGAGCTGGATATGCAAAGCTCAATGGCATTTGGGTTAGATTGGGTACTGTAGGTGACTTACGTGCCTCTCACTTGTAGATTTATCTCTCTCACAACATAGCCATGTTAATGCAAAGCTAGACTCTTTATTGCAATAGTGCAGAAAGGCATTCCCCGCAGCCCGTCTCCTGGTGGAGCTGGCTACTTTAGTTTTACTTATTTTCTTAGCAGAAAGGGAAACACAATGCTTACATTCCAGACATTGCTATGGTGACAGCAAGAAAGTGCAGCTGTAGACCTGAAGCAAAAAAAACTGAGGTAATTTTGAGCCCTGGAGACTCAGTAAATATTAACTATGTTGAAGAAAGCTAAGAAGAGCAGCCAAAAATATACTCCCTTAATATTGATGAGTCAGGTTTTTTTTAAGGGCTGGAAAAAAATACTATCTTGAGATTAGCTGTGACTTTTAAGTAATTTTTATGGGTGTTTCAAAATTTGACATGATGGCAGGCCTTTTTGTGTGTGCCAGTGTTCAAATATTTGGCTTCGGCTCTGGTTTTGCTGGAAGTCCAATCTTTCAGATTTCTCCTCAGAGCCAAAAGAATTATGGGTGGGACACTCTTTTCAAGCAGTTTTGCACTTTTTATTATACCTCCTAGTACCAAATGGATGATTCCTTCGTCAAATGTGAACTATTTCCAAGGAGGTCTGGCTGAAGGTCACCTGGCAAGATAAATGACTGAGTAGGTATTTGAACCCTGGTCTCCCAGGTCCTAGTCTGACACTCTAACCACTATGTCACACTGGTTTGTTGGAGTTTGTAAGCAACTACTCATACACTGGTTGCCCTACAACAAACTACCATGCTGATTTTCATGTCTTCTTTTGGGAGATGCTTTCAGATGTGTGTGTGTGTGTGTGTGTGTGTGTGTGTGTGTGTGTGTGTGATTCCTTGATTGGGATCAAAGGATCTGCCCATTTTGGTTCTCTGTTTCTCATATTGTTTTGGAAAGTGTGGATTTGATAGATCCACCTTTAAATGCAAACATAATCTAATCCCACCCCCCAATCCACACTATGCATGATGAGTGCAAATCCTAGAAAAAATGGGAGGGAAGTGTAAGAACCACCTGAAAAAAGCCACCATAACAATGGGTTGCTGGTGTCTACAGTTCCAGAGAACAGGTGGTGCAACAGGACTGTTGCCAACATTAAGAATACTAGGTGCAAGAGTCTGTAAATCTTGGGTTCTGGGGCTGCCAGGGAGAATGGGGACTTTTAAAGGGCTATGCTGTTCAAGCCCGTTAAAGGACCAGCTGGTAGAGTTTTGTGATGGTGAGACCCAAAGGGGCTGTATTGCAGAGTGTTGATCACGTTTTCATCTGTGAGTACTGGTGGGGAGAGGGGGAGATTTAAATACAATGAACAGAAGAAGAAAAACCAAGCCAAAAAAAAAAAGTATAGCAAGGAAATCTGTGAATGAGCCATAGGAGAAAACACAGACTTTTTTATTGGCCCAAATGTGCTGTCACTGATAGGTGCAGGAATGAACCATTGCTACCTTGCTGGTGAAAGGTTACGTCAAACAGCATTTCTACTGCTCAGAGATCATGACCACACCGAGAAAAGTGTGGAATGCAGAGCCCACCGAAAACATTTTTCTGCCTGAGGCAAAGTACAAGGTGATGCCCTTCTGCACTCAGATCCCAAGTACAGACAGCAAACAGAGTGGTAAAGGTAAAGGGACCCCTCACCATTAGGTCCAGTCGTGGCCAACTCTGGGGTTGCGGCGCTTATCTCGCTTTATTGGCCAAGGGAGCCGGTGTACAGCTTCCGGGTCACATGGCCAGCATGACTAAGCCGCTTCTGGCAAACCAGAGCAGTGCACAGAAATGCCATTTACCTTCCTGCCGGAAGGTACTTGCACTTTGACTTGCTTTCGAACTGCTAGGTTGGCAGGAGCAGGGACTGAGCAATGGGAGCTCACTCCATCGCAAGGATTTGAACTGCTGACCTTCTGATCGGCAAGTCCTAGGCTCTGTGGTTTAACCCACAGTGCCACCCACGTCCCTAGTTGAGTCGAAATTCACCACACCTCTGGGCAGCACGCTAGCATAAGGGCATGCAAGGCAGCCATCAAAACCAGCAACAAGCAAGCTTTGCTGTCACAGAAGGTGCTGACTCAAACTTTTGAGGACCTCAAGAGGACTTGTTGGGAATGGGTGGGTTTCTGCTGATGTCCCTAGGGATGTAAGAAGGCATTGTTTTCCATTTTGCTCTGTATTCCTCACAGGCAGTGCTGTTTCCATTCCACTGCAGTTCACCTTCCACCAAAGGCTACATAACTCAACTCATTGTCCGCTGTGGTGAAATTCAGCAACGTGCACAATCGATGCAATTAATTACGCAAATTACACACGTTATGTTGTCATTACATTTCTCCAATCTGTTTATTTCAATGTAAGTGAGACTGAATGCCGAGGCGGGAGCGTGAACACCCAGAGAGAGTGTACTTGCAACGGTTATTTTGAAACTGGTTGTATAGTAAAAGAAAGTTCTATTTAAAAAATGCTCAAATTCCCCACAGGTTTGGTGTGGCCCTCGTTATAGAATTTTACAATTCTGCTGCCGTTGCACAGTAACCCTTCCTTCACCTTCTTTTGTGTGTGTATGTGTGCAAACACACACACAAGGGCACACTCCCCACTTCAACCACATACACAGCATGCAGTTAGATTTTCCACTCAGCCCCAATCTTCTCCTTTCATAACAAGGCTGGGAAATACTGTATTACACAGAAATTTTTTGCTCCTCATAAAAGTAACTCCTTCTGAGCCAGCCTCCCGTGCAGGTTCTGGACCACCAGGTCTTTTTCTTAATGAATTTCCACACTGTTGTAATGAAACACCCCTGTCCAGGGAGAAGGGAGGGGGGAGATTTTTAGCAACAGGCTCCCCAAAGTGCAGTGCACTATGTGCCACTGTGATATATTGAGCATTTTGAGAAGCTCTTACCCTGGTGAAGCCCCAAACTGCTGTGCATGTCACCTTGCCTCTCGACAAGCTTCTTCTCGGCAGCAGAGCCATGGTAATCCTTTTCTCAGGACTCAGCCGTAAAGCCCATCTTGCTTGTAATTTCCCTCTTGCTTGCATTCTGTCTGGCAGCATATTGGAAGCCCAAGGTGCCAAGCATTGTCATAAGAAGACTTAAAAAGTTGATCCTGCAACAAAACGCTGGAGTGTGAAGTTCTCCTTTCCAGGTGTGCTGGTCCCGGGGGCTAACCGAGAGGCGAGGTCCGAGTCCAGTCCAAGGTCGATGGTGCAATATAAAGGCAGTCCGTAGAAGTTGAAGCTGGGTGCAGGGCAGAGCGTTGGGTGAGGTCAGGAGCTCTGGTAGGGAAGCAGGAGAGGGTTCAGGCAGGAACTAGCAACCAACAATGTTGCTCCCGCAACTTGGGACTGGGGCTGGCTGGCTTTTATCTCCCCCGAGGCATAGGGTGGCCCCGATCCTCTGGTGACTCGCCCCTCCTGGCCTGGAGGTGAGCACTCCTGTGAGAACTTAGTTCCCTCCGCCTCTCTGCCCTGAGCCTCTGCAGTTCAGGAGAGGGTGGAGGGTTACCGGACCCAGAGGCAACCTCAGCCTCCTCTGATGGGGCTGAGGGTGGAGCACCTGCAGGCAATGGGTCCTCCATCCCCTCAGGCACCAGAGCAGACTCAGCTGATGCCTGCACCTGGGGATCCAGCACAGGTGAGGACCCTTCAGGCTCAGGCCCCAGCCCCGGCTCAGCTGGTTCTGGAGGTGGGGAATCCTGTGCAGGCTGGGATTCCTCAGGTTCAGCATCCGAATCTGATTCCCAGGCCATCACACCAGGGCGCCAGCCAGCCAGCCAGCCAGCCATGCCCGCCTCCAAGAGACTCCATTCCAAGAGACTTATTCTTCTGTCTCATCAACTCAGCATCTGTAGCCACTAAGCTTGTATTGTTCTTAAGAACACAAGAAGAGCTTTCTGGATCAGGCCAATAGCCCATCTTGCCCAGCCTATAAGCAGGGTTTGAGCACAAGCACACTCTCCCCTCCTGCCATTCCCAGCAATTGGTATTCAGAGGAAAATTGCCTCTGACAGGAGGGGATGGGGAGGTTGACACGGTGCAACTGTAGCAGCAGAGCCAATCCAGTGTTCCTGCCAGTGTATTTGCACTGCGCCAGCTTTGTTGGAGCTTCAGCCTTCGTCCTCCTGGTAAGCAGCAACAGCAACCTGCCTGGTGCGAACTAATGTCACGGTTCTACCTCACTCTCCTCTCCTGAAAAAACTTTTACATGAACTAGGAGACGGGAGTTCAGCTGAAGTATGTGTGTTTGCAGGACCTACTGCATTCTTGGAATGTCATATGTTTTGACTGGTTTTAAATCTGAATTTTAAATGGTTGTAACCTGCCCTGCTGGTGAAGGGTGGGTAATTACTAATAGTAATAATAGCAATCATGAAGATGATGAAGACAATGATGATATACTTCTCTCCTTTTTTATTTCAAAAAAGCACTTTTTAATATTAGTTCTCTGACATTAAAAAAAATAATATTGGGAGGAAATCTAAAGTAAAGACTTGCAGCCTTCCACACCTATACTCCTATTCTCTATCTCTATCTCTATCTAATCTATATCTATATCTATATCTATATCTATATCTATATCTATATCTATATCTATATCTATATCTATATCTATATATCATCTATATCTATATCTATATCTATATCTATATCTATATCTATAGAGAGATATGCTGGATATCCAAATGGCTGTTTTCTGTTATTGGAAAAGCAGCTCGTAAAGGCCTCTTTAATTAGAGAAAAGTACCAGAGAAAAGCTGGTAGTGCAGAATAAAGGCTGGGATTTTCTCTGGAAGATGGCTTGGGATGAAATTGTAGTTTGGCACGCAGTCCGAAACCACATCACTCAGTTGTTAGCTGTGATCAATTGGCCGTTTTTGTCTCTCAAAAGAAAACTG